>NC_030430.2:9620226-9920226 GCF_001660625.3 Ictalurus punctatus | reverse complement strand
CAGAAATTCGCGTTCTTACCCGACGCTTCTGTCAGTGTAAAATTTCCCTGTTCTCTCCGCCTCTCTCTTTTTTCTCCCTCAAACTCTCCCACCCCTGCTTTTCCGCGTTTCGGTATCAGGAACCCATCTCTCTCTCTCTCTCTCTCTCTCTCTCTCTCTCACGGTCGAGTCTTAGCCACAGGAAATGAGGCAGGGCGAGCACGCGCTCTTAGCCGCACGGCGGCACAGTGAATAGACACGTCAAACCGTGGACAGCTCCAGTTTAACTCACAGCCCCACCTCCACATTGTGATAAAACAAAGTATGCTAGAAAAGACGACGGCTACTAATGCTAACGCTACTAATACAAATAATAATTATAAATAAAGCAGCTATCTGCGTGGTCCAATAAGAGCCCGTTGCAGATAGCGCTCCCAGTGGCTAGTTACATAGAACACTAAACAGAATTTAGATGAATATATTGTTCATGTGTCATGATGGTAGCTCAATGCTGACCCTGTGAAATTCCTGCTGAAAGGTGATTGACTGATGGTTGACTGATGGTGGTCTTTTAAGCCGTTGGTTCTCAAAATGGTGTCCTCCAGGAGTCCGTGAAGCATTGCCAATGGGTCTGTTACATTGGGGAAAATCACGACCCACTATTATCAAAATTATTAGATTTATTAGTGAGTTCTTACATTCATTAGCCTTTTGACTCACGGCTCTGTGTGTGTGGAGTTTGCATGTTCTCCCCGTGCTGTGGGGGTTTCCTCCGGGTACCCCAGTCCAAAGACCTGCATGGTGATGGGCATGTCTAAAGTGTCCGTAGTGTATGAATGGGTGTGTGAATGTGTGTGATTGTGTGTCCTGCGATGGACTGGCACCCTGTCCAGGGTGCACCCCGTCTTGTGCCCGATGCTCCCTGGGATAGGCTCCAGGTTTCACCGTGACCCTGAAAAGGAGTAAGAGGTTGAAGATGGATGGATGGGTTTCATCCAAATCTCAATAACTTAAAAAATAACAAACAGTCTGTAATTTTATAAATAATGGGACCTTATGTGTTATGTTTGTGTAAAATTCATGAATAAAAAGTTATTTTCCACCAATAAACAGCCAAAAAATATCATTGTTTGATTGTCCACAGCTAAATAATGAACCTAATATTTGGATTGCATTAATTAAAAATCTGTACTGATGGGGTCTGTGGAATTTATTTTAGAGTTAATGGGGGCCTTGAGTGCATAAAATTTGACAACCCCTGTTACCTAGTCATAATTAGAAATGCACTTTCAAATTAGCACAACAATGCAGTAAACCAAACTTAAACTTAATTGGGCTTATGTTTCCTAAGAAACAGCTACTTGAACTAAAGTCCCTACAAACTTTCTTTTTACTGAGAATCAATAAGTGAGTGATCAATGTTGGGGAAGCTGCAGTGGAAATAAAAAGTCTATGCATCCTGTTACAGTTGAGGGGTTTGGTGATGCAAAAAGAAAACCTTACAATAACCTAGTTGCATATGTCTACACACCCTTGGTATAATGGGGCATGTGAATGTGCTCAAAATGAATCACATGCAAACGTAAGGACGTATGTTTGGTCTCAATATTGGTAGAGACACCCACCCACCCCGGAAAAAAAGGACTGTTTAATGTTGACAACCAAATGGTTTATTAAAATGTCCGTCCGTCCGTCCGTCCGTCCGTCCATCCATCCGTCCAGCTTCATCCTTTTCAGGGTCTCAGGGAAACCTGGAGCCTATCCCAGGTAGCATCGGGCACAAGGCTGGGTACACCCTGGACAGGGTGCCAATCCATCACAGGGCACAATCACATACACATTCACACACTACGGACACTACGGACATGCCAATCAACTTACCATGCATGTCTTTGGACCGGAGTACCCAGAGGAAACCCTGCAGCACAGGGAGAACATGCAAACTCCACACAAACAGGGCCACGGTGGGAATCGAACCCCGACCCTGGAGGTGTGAGGTGAACATGCTAACCACTAAGCCACCACGTGCCCCGGTTTATTTACATTTAAATACAAATTATACAAAGCAACAGATCAAAGACTAAAAGAAAGTAAACTATGAAATTACTTGTTAACGGAAAAGAGAGAAAAGAAATGTTTTGCATCCAACATCAACATTCTTCATGATAGTCCTTGGTGTTTATTTAAACAATCCAAACAGATGTCTATGTTGGTCATTGACAGATACAAACTGTTGGCAAATATCTTTAAGATCTACTTGGTCAAGGGCCTCTTGATGTACATGGCATACAGCTACATATTAAGGCGCTGCTGAGACAGGGTAGCTCTTAGCCAAGTTTTGAGTGCACTAAAGCTTCGTTCTGCTTCAGCTGAGGCCACAGGGACGACTAACAACACCCTAACACCACATTGAATAAGCCTCTTACCTCACTTGGCATTCCTCTTAGGGTATCTGCAGCTTCGCTACTTGACATGTCGGTATTCTTTGAGAGAAACATTGGCAACTGAACCTTCAAACTATCTCGGTTTATCTCTGGATAGTGACCAATGACATCATCAATTCACCCAGTAAGGAGAACATTCTCAACTTTTTTCAAGATCTGCAAGTCTGGTTGGTCTCCTAAAGAGAAAACTAAACTTAACCTGGTCTATATCAACATTTGCAAATTATTCTTTTGCATCCTGTGTTATAATAACTTGCAACTAAGTTAACATTATAATAGTCAGACTATGGTACTTACAATACATCTAAATTGGTCATTTACAATTAATCCATAATAACATATGAAGAGTTAATTTGCAAAAAAAGATATCCACCATTTATAATTCATTTTCATAAATCATTTTTTAAATTGTGCATTCCAGGTAATACAAATCAAGCTGCAATTTCGTTGTTTTGATTACATTTATTTTCTCTTAATTAAAACAACTCAACTGCAGTTTGATTGATATTACCTGGAACGTGCAATAAAAAATCATGATTTTTAAATATTCACAAGAATGGAAATATCTGTTTTTGCAAATGAACTCTTCTTGTAGGCCTATGTTTAATAGCAGTATCATTTTAAGACCTCACCTGAAGCCCTTAAGATAGCCCCTCCCTTTCAGCCAATCAAATGCTAGCATGCCTAAATTTTGGAACTTCTGGGAGAGTATGCTATGGAATTTACATGACATCACTCCAAAGATAATGCGAACGAGTTTGTGCAAATATTGGTAGGGACAATTCTGCCCTCCCAAAATATTGGTAGGGACATGTCCCTACCGTCCATATGCAAACCTACGCTGATTATACACCTGTCATCAGTGCTCAAAGTGGACCGGTACTCACCGGTATGCAGTACCGGCATCTCTACATTTTAATCTTTGGTGTACCCTGACTTTTTCTTGTGTACCAGCACTTCTCACAAGCTGCTGGTACTCTGATCTGCCTTCTCCATACAGAGACTGACTTAGCCAATAAGCAAGGTAAGCTGTAAAAAGAAGAAAAAGAAGTGGCACAAAAGGATGCAGCCAAACTCCCCAAAGTGTCCTCTCTTTCACACAAACTCCACCGCTGTCTGCCAGCACAAGAGCTGCTCTCACATCAGCTGCAGTAGCCCCTCTCCCGCTAGACACAGGGATGAGTTCTACCTCTCTCTCAGCTCCGGAAAATGACAGTGTGACAGTAAATGTAGCCCACAAACAATACAGCACAGACAAAATCAGAACACAGGCAGTGTTAATGAATGACGATCCTGCCTTCTGGCAAAAACCCCTGTCAGACAAAGAGTTGGTGTGTTGGAGCCCCATACCTGGAATTGCTTAGGACCTTTAACTTACTAAGTTGGCCCCCGTCTCCATATCAGGTTCTGGGCGATTCATAATTACCCAATATAAACTGCATTACGCAGGGGAAATACATGACCCTCACCTGTTCCCGTTCACTCGACAAGTCTCAAGGTATTTTTTTTAAAGTCTCAAGATAAATAACGTTAATACTAGTCTTTTAAGGTCTGTAATCGGGTTGCAGCCATATTTCATATGTTTATATGCGTACAGGCATTGGAATATTCCTGTATACATGGTTGTTCTAAGTATGCCTGAGTTGCCATTCCTAAATACGTATCCTACAGCTAATCATTTGTTAGCACCCACCTTGAGAACTGAGCATGCACATATATCTCCTTTCAGTGGATTTTCTGAATAAGGTATTTACATGCAACAAATTTCTGATTAACACACACATACACATAATATAATAATAACAACAATAATGATGATAATAATAATAATAATAATAATAATAATAATAATAATAATAATAATAGTAATAGTAATAAAACTTTAGCAAATAGTATCATACAGATATTGCATTGTTATATTATTACAGTAAAATACAGATATTGTGTTATTAAATTATTATTATATCTTTTATTATTCTATATTATAAAATTAATAGTTTGGCAAATGGTTGTCCCTTTGAGTAAATAAATTTATGTTGTGAGCATCAGCAAAGCTTACAAAGAAAGTACAGGATCTCACTGCTGAAAGGTTTCAATCAGGAGAGGGGTATGAAAGAATTTCCAAAACATTAGATGTACCATGGAACACTGTGAAGTCCATCATCAACACCACCAACAATTACAGGCTATCCCTCCAAAATTGATGAAAGGACAAGACAAATACTTATCAGGGAGGCTCCCAAAAGACCTATGACAATTTAGCTGCAGGACTCCCTGAATGTATCAACAATGATCCAAAGCCAAATCAACATAAACGAATGGCTTCAGAAGAAGATCAATGTTTTGATATGGCCCAATCAGATCTCAGCTGTCAGTCTTATCAAAAACCTATGGAATGGCTTGAAGAGGGCTTTGCAGTTCCCCCTCACAATTTGCATTACAAGCAAAAGGTGGGGTATGTACAGTATCTCACAAAAGTGAGTACACCCCTCACATTTTTGTAAATATTTGATTATATCTTTTCATGTGACAACAATGGAGAAATGACACTTTGCTACAATGTAAAGTAGTGAGTGTACAGCTTGTGTAACAGTGTAAATTTGCTTTCCCCTCAAAATAACTCAACACACAGCCATTGATGTCTAAACCACTTGCAACAAAAGTGAGTATACCCCTAAGTGAAAATGTCCAAATTGGGCCCAATTAGCCATTTTCCCTCCCCGGTGTCATGTGACTTGTTAGTGTTACAAGGGTTCAGGTGTGAATGAGGAGCAGTTGTGTTAAATTTGTTGTCATCGCTCTCACACTCCTTCATACTGGTCACTGGAAGTTCAACATGACACTTCATGGCAAAGATCTCTCTGAGGATCTGAAAAAAAGAATTGTTGCTCTACATAAAGATGGCCTAGGCTATAAGAAGATTGCCAAGACCCTGTCACAGAGCTGCAGCACGGTGGCCAAGACCACACAGCGATTTAACAGGACAGGTTCCACTCAGAACAGGCCTCGCCATGGTCGACCAAAGAAGTTGAGTGCACGTACTCAGCGTCATATCCAGAGGTTGTCTTTGGGAAATAGATGTATGAGTGCTGCCAGCATTGCTGCAGAGGTTGAAGGGGTGGGGGGGCAGACTGTCAGTGCTCAGACCATACGCCGCACACTGCGTCAAATTGGTCTGCATGGCTGTCATCCCAGAAGGAAGCCTCTTCAAAAGATGATGCACAAGAAAGCCTGCAAACAGTTTGCTGAAGACAAGCAGACTAAGGACATGGATTACTGGAACCATGTCCTATGGTCTGATGAGACCAAGATAAACTTATTTGGTTCAGATGGTGTCAAACATGTGTGGCGGCAACCAAGTGAGGAGTACAAAGACGAGTGTGTTTTGCCTACAGTCAAGCATGGTGGTGGGAATGTCATGGTCTGGGGCTGCATGAGTGCTGCCAGCACTGGGGAGCTACAGTTCATTGAGGGAACCATGAATGCCAACATGTACTGTGACATACTGAAGCAGAGCATGATCAGTATGCAGTATTCCAGCATGATAACGACCCCAAACACACCTCCAAGATGACCAGTGCCTTGCTAAAGAAGCTGAAGGTGAAGGTGATGGACTGGCCAAGCATGTCTCCAGACCTAAACCATATTGAGCATCTGTGGGGCATCCTCAAATGAAGGTGGAGGAGCACAAGGTCTCTAACATCCATCAGCTCTGTGATGGAAAATAATGGTGGTCACACAAAATATTGACACTTTGGGCCCAATTAGGACATTTTCACTTAGGAGTGTACTCACTTTTGTTGCCAGTGGTTTAGACATTAATGGCTGTGTGTTGAGTTATTTTGAGGGGACAGCAAATTTACACTGTTATACAAGCTGTACACTCACTACTTTACATTGTAGCAAAGTGTCATTTCATCAGTGTTGTGACATTAAAAGATATAATCAAATATTTACAAAAATGTGAAGGGTGTTCTCACTTTTGTGAGATACTGTATGTTTTTGCAACCATGTTATTGGAAGTTTTTATTTTTTCCCCCTTAAAACATTTCTAATTTTTATGTGGTGGCCAAGAGTGGCCAACACATGCAAATACAAAAAACACATGCAAATGCACAAAACGGATACATCAAACTGGCAACACATTCATGGTAGCGACAGGGGGCCCAACATGCTACAAATGCAGAAAGCACATACAAATACAGAAAACACATGCAAAGCTATGTGGGATCCCGGCCATACTTCTCTGGTGCTGGTATCAGAGGAAACGACATGACAACTGGTGTATTTTGGGAAAGACGAGTGACCTGCTCGTTCAGATAGGCAAGCTGCTGGTGGTGATCTTCCAGGAGCCATCTGAAGGCGTTGACGGCTTGTCGCCATGCCGGCGTACCTGTTGCTTCCATATATGCATATATGTATTCTGTCATTTAAAGGAATCACGGACAGAAGCAAGTGCAGGTTAGATAGTTTAATCCAAAGACAACGTCCAAGTCCAAAGGGCAGTTCTAAAATCCACAATGTTAAGGGTCATACGATCAAGCAAACAGGTCAAAACAGGCAAGGCAGAGAATTGAGATCAATGGAGTAAACAAAGTCAAAACCAGAATATCAACACTTAAAAAGGCTTGGTAATGACAGAGACAATGGCAACTGAGCATATACTTTGCAAAAACATTGTGTTCAAACACTCTCTTTTATGTGTGGTGTGATTGCAAGTGTAAATGGGAACGGGTGTCTCTGATCCTGAGAAGTGTGTGTGTGTGTGTGTGTGTGTGTGTGTGTGTGTGTGTGTGTGTGTGTGTGTGTGGGTGGGTGGGTGGTGGAGGGGGGGGTGGTGGGGGTTATAGTGGAAGTGTAGTCCTCTTCGGCCATGTTTGTAGATGGTGGTGCATCCAGGGAAACGGAGTCACTGGTTTGCTGTGATATGACAGAATGTAATAGAACACACTCAAAATTGGTGTCACAATCTTGATCTAGTACTAACATTCGGGTTTAATGTTGGAATCTGAAATATTACATGAAATATTAATTTTGAAATCAGAAGGTAAGTTTTAAGAAAAGAGACAGATATATTGTGTGGCAATACTTGTAAATGTTGGTTAAGAACTTTATTGAAGAGAGGCAGGCAGACCAATCCAAATCGTAAGGCAAAACCATGGTCAAAAAAAAAACAAGCGAGGAGTCAGATGATCGGCAAATGGGCATAAACAGCTAAAATGATTATCAGATAACATGTGGACAAAACACGATCAAAACCATGAAACACAGAACACAAGGAACAAGGCTTTGAATTGCACTGGTGGCAAAACACAGAAACGATACTTCGCACTGAACAATGACACACAAGGGGTTTAAATACTAAATGTAATCAAGGGGATAACACAAAACAGCTGAGACATTAGAAAATAACCAATAACATAATTATATTCAATTCAATTCAATTTTATTTGTATAGCACTTTTTACAATGGACATTGTCTCAAAGCAACTTTACAGAAACATATAAACACAGGATACAGATTTTAAATGTGTGAATTTATCCCAATTGAGCAAGCCAGTGGCAATGGTGGCAAGGAAAAACTCCCTAAGATGTTAAGAGGAAGAAACCTTGAGAGGAACCAGACTCAAAAGGGAACCCATCTTCATCTGGGTAACAACGGATAGTGTAAAAGTAAAGGAAAGTTCATTATGGTTTAATATGAAGTCTGTTTGTTGAACTAGTCTACTGTTCAAAAGAGACCCGAGTGCAAAACTGATTGTTGTAATTGCAGTCCCAAGGCTTTAGAAGCAACCGTAGTCCCAGCAGCCACAGTGAGTGTGCCCATCTGGAATTGGAGTAGATGAAAGCTCCACCCAGAGGCAGAGTATCCGAACAGATTAGGCAGGTCCGGAGAGCAGAAAGGATCAGGATCTCTAGTATCTCCATAAAATCATGTGTGGTTCAGCAACCTTTCGACTCGAGTTCATCCAGAGACTCCTAACTGGACCCAGGAGTTTAGGATGGAGAGCAGCAGCCTATAGGCTGTTACACACAGTAGGAGGACTGGGGTTGGACAGAACTTTGTTTTTAATGGACACAAGAACACTAGATGTTGCTGGATTACCAGTTTTTTATTGTGGGCTTTTTAAAATATGGAACTTTTTTAAAAAAACAAAGCAAGGGGTGCAGAAAATCACACTGGCTGCTGGAGGAACCCCTGGTTGATGGTGGGCATTTGGACATCTCTGGTGTGACTACTCCTTCACTATCCAGGATTCTGGTCTCCTCAGGGATTGTGCCACTCCAGCAACTGGTGAACATCACAGGGACGGACCTGTCACAGGCAGAGGATTTAGCAGTGCGCCTGGGACTACGGTCCCTACGCGTTGTATATAAGCTCCTACATCACTGGAGGTCCACCCTAACATCAGAGGAGCGTGCTCAGCTGATGGACTACAAAACAAGCGAGACTGGAGGGCAATATACAAACCACTGTTAATGAAAATATTTGCTGACCTCCAGTGGAGGATTTTACATGGAATTTTCTCTGTGAATTCTTTTATCTACATTTTAAACCCTGAGGTCACACAGGAATGTCCATTTTCTTTACAGAGAGAGACTGTTTTTCATGCATTTATACATTGCTCCAGATTGCAGCCATTATTTGTGTTTTTAGAAAACAACTTGAGGTCATTTTATCTGGATTTTACTTTTCAGATTTTTATCTTTGGTTTTAAGTATGTCAGAAGAAACAGGTTCAAGTATCAGCTGATCAATTTTATCTTTGGCCAGGCCAAAATGGCGATATACCTGAGCAGGAAAAACAATGTGGCACAAAACACAGACTGCGATGCCATAAGAGTTCTCTCTAGACTGATCAAATCAAGAACTCAGATTTTACAGGAGTATGGGGGACTTGAAGACGTTCAAGGAAGCGTGGTGTTGTGAGGAGGCCCTGTGCTCTGTAGTGAAGGGAGAACTTTGTTTTGCACCAGCAATAGGATGATAATGTTCATAACAGCTGTTCGTTATTGTGTTGACCAAATTATTTATTTATTTATTTATTTTAAAGCTCATTTAGATATTTATTTATTTATATATTGAGCCACCTTGACTTTAATGTGTATAATGGGACTTTTGCTAAATAAAGGATTGTAAAAGTCTCTCTCTCTCTCTCTCTCTCTCTCTCTCTCTCTCTCTCTCTCTCAGAGACACACATTTATTCAAATACTATAAGAACGATAATATTGTGGTGATCTTGTAGTGCTCTCTTTGTTGTTAGAATTAAATTTCTTATATGTTATTAAATAAATGAATTAATGAAATTTATCAAATATTCTGATATATAGTAAGCCAGAAACAGATCGCAGTAATATAAGTCAGTCATCTAACAGCAGCATCTGGGTAAACAAATGTTTGCCAGTGCATACGATTCAGTATGAAGCGTCCATAATGGTCACGTCCGTAACGTATTATTATGGTTGTTCAGAGCAAAGAAAGGAGATGAGTTGTTGATCATGATTAGCATGGACATAATTTAACTTTGTACAGAAAGTTTTAAGTTATCTGTATTAGTAATTATTATATGATATAAACTTCATCTTACGGACGTGACATAGCACTGAATCGTCATGACGTCCTAAATATAGCCCTTATAAATTCAAAAGGCATCGCTTTTATGACAAAGTGAATGTGTTTATTTCTCAGACATTTGTCCATCTTTCTGCAGAATGCTTATCATTAATATATAGTTTTTAAAAATAGGTTTTTGAATCCTCTTTTGAAAATATGAAATATGGCTGGTTGAAAATGTTATTTTAGTATTGGCGCACTCCTTAGACTATATGTGGTGGATAAACATGGCAATTTCCTTAACCCTTGTGTGTCAATTAAAAAAAGTTACACATAGGTCCATAGAGGACAAAAATGTCCATGTCCATGTCCAAAAACTGTCATAAAAATATTATATATTAATAATTTTTTTCCAGTTTCTCTGACGTCGAATTTTGTTTTTACCACCACCAGTTCTAATCCTAAATACCAAATATTCATTCATTTTCAGAATTTTAACCCTTTAAATGCCGGTTTCTTTACATAATGCAAAATGCTTAACCTTCTTTGACTCATATACATGTGGTGGGATTTGTGATTTCCAGTACAGTATAATTTCTTTCTTTCAAACTGTTCACACACACACATAGAATTTACAGTACACACATACAAACCACAACACTAATATCCATACAAACACACCCACACAATTATAGCTGCATCATTTTTTCAGTTTGTCTGCAGTGCTCTATAATACAGCAGAATTATAAAACAGGAAAAGCAGGTATTTTCTCCTAGGCTAAACCTGAGAAAATAGTACACATTTCAGATTTTTTTTTTAATTCAATGTTTTGAAAGCTTGTCAACAAAATAAAAACCTATTAACACAGAATGCATGATTTTATGCTTAAACATCACTGGGATTAAATATTGCAGTTTGAATGGGTTTCAGTCGGGATATTTTTGTCCTTAAAGTCCTGAGTGTAACTATTTTGTGTATCTAGTTTAAAATAGATTTTGAAAGCAAATGAGGATTAAATATTTAAATTCCAATAAAAATACACACCTTTTGCAAAATGTATGTTGTTTGCATTAACACAGACAAAATGATTAAAAAAATTAAAAAGACAAAAATGTCCATAAGGACACACAAGGGTTAAAATTTCCATTACAGCACATTAATGCAGTAAAATACAGACCTAAATGGACAACTTAAAAAGGGTTTAGTTCTTTTGTTAATAACTTTATTTTTTAAAGGTTTTAAAGGTGGACATTTGTATGGAATTGCTGTAGATTGACCATTCTTCCAATTTTCGTAACAATAGCTCAGTGTTTACCCTGCCAAATGCCTGCTGAAATCTGAGTGGCCAATGGTCTTGCATGGGATTGCAGATTATCATAGAGATGCAGTATACCAAGTTTCACCTTGATTGGATAGTTGATTGGCTAATGATGCCATGTTTTGTTAAATAAATGGTCTGCACTTATATAATGTCTTTTAACCTTAGCAGTTCTAGAAAGCGCTTTACACTGTTTCTCATTCACCCATTCACACACACACTCAGACACCAATAGCAGCAGAACTGCCATGCAAGGCACTAGCCTGCTTTTGGGAGCAACTTGGGGTTCAGTGTCTTACCCAAGGACACTTTGGTATGCAGAGTCGTGTGGGCCAGGAATCGAACCGCCAACCCTACAATTAGTGGACAACCCACACTACCACCTGAGCCATAGTCACCCAATTTAAGTAACTGTGTCATCATTTAAAAAAGACTTTCAGATTAGCATAGGGATGCAGTATACTAGATTTCAGCTGAATTGGACATATGATTCCTGAGAAACCGTTATCTGATATTAGCTGCGCCCCTTATACATGACCACACCCCAAACTTTGTAACTGACCTCAGAATCTTGTCCTGTATAGATAGATGGTTTAAGGTTTATGCAAATCCATGCAAAAAGTCACGAGTTACAGTTTTTTGAGTAAATTAGGTGCCTCCTCATTAGAACTGATTGACATGTAGCAGTTATGTTTTTTAGAAATGTCATCATGTTTTTGCTGATTATTGAGGTACACACTGCTGAGTAGTTTGACACCAAAATTGTGACGAGAACTCAAAAGTTTAGCATATTATGGAAATTAACTAAAAATCTAAGTGGCAGAGTTAAATTGTTCTTGAGGCTTTTTTGTTTAAAAGAACCCAAGGAATAAGACACAAAAATAATTTTTTACTGTAGGACTTATATGGCATACAATATATTAGCCTTTGCTATAGCACCACCATTAGGCCAATCCATCTCATCTCTCTTGCGTTGAGTAGCAGGAGGCATTACTACCTACTGACCAAGTTTCTTGTCTCTAGGACCTACAATTTGGTCTGCGCTATCTGTTTTAGCAGAGAAAAAAAAAGGAAGAAGCAAAAGAAAAATCCAAATGAAAACAATAGGGTTTCAAGCACTATGTAAGAAATATATACAAGCACTCCTTGCAAATAGTGCCCCCAGTGGCCAGTTCTTGCCTAGATGCATAGAACCAGTAAGAGAACATACATGAACATACTTATGAAGTTTTGTGGTGATAGCTCAATGCTAGTTGTTTAAAATATATGTTGAAAACTGATTGGTTGGAGTAGCCGTCTTTTTGATGTAATTAATTGATCATTAAAACGCAAGTTTCAGATAAGCAGATTGATTAAGCACACCAAATTTCAGCTCAATTGGACTTTTGGTTTCTGAGAAACAGCTATTTGGACTTAACTCCAACCCCTATGAATATGAATAGTACCCCCTAATGGCCTATTTGAGTGAGCGTCAGCTACTAGTAGGTCCCTCCCTGAAACTACCATTCAAGATTCATGATGATTGCTTAATGGGATCCTTGTCAAATTCATGCTAAAACCAGACAGGCCAATGGCAGCCATGTTTTTTTCAGTCATTAGGGACAATAAAAAATCCACTTACATAGGTGCACCCTACCAAATCACAGCATGATTGGCTTCATGGTTCTTCAGAAACAGATTTTTGGACTTAAACTCCACCCCCAACATATAACCACACCCCAGAATCTTGTACTGAACATACAGTGCATCCGGAAAGTATTCACAGTGCATCACTTTTTCCACATTTTGTTATGTTACAGCCTTATTCCAAAATTAATTAAATTCATTATTTTCCTCAAAATTCTACAACTACCCCATAATGACAACATGAAAGAAGTTTGTTTGAAAGCTTTGCAAATTTATTAAAAATAAAAAAACAAAAAAGCCCATGATTGGACATGATTTGGTAAAGCACACACCTGTCTATATAAGGTCCCATAGTTACCAATGCATTTCAGAGCACAAACCAAGCCATGAAGTCCAAGGAATTGTCTGTAGACCTCCAAGACAGGATTGTATTGAGGCACAGATCTGGTGAAGGGTACAGAAACATTTCTGCAGCAATGATGGTCCCAATGAGCATAGTGGCCTCCATCATCCATAAATGGAAGAAGTTTGGAACCAGCAGGACTCTTCCTAGAACTGACCGCCCAGCCAAACTGAGTGATCAGGAGAGAAGGTCCTTAGTCGGGGAGGTGACCAAAAACCCGATGGCCACTCTGACAGAGCTCCAGCAGGTCTCTGTGGAGACAGGAGAACCTTCCAGAAGAACAACCATCTCTGCAGCACTCCACCAATCAGCACTCCACCACTTCTCAGTAAAAGGCACATGACAGCCTGCCTGGAGTTTGCCAAATGGCACCTGAAGGACTCTCAAACCATGATGAAAACAAGACTGAACTCTTTGGCCTGAATGGCAAGCGTCATGTCTGGAGGAAACAAGGCACCAGTCATCACCTGACCAATACCATCCCTATAGTGAAACATGGTGGTGGCAGCATCATGCTGTGGGGATGTTTTTCAGCAGCAGGAACTGGGAGATTAGTCAGGATCGAGGGAAAATGAATGCAGCTATGTACAGAGAAATCCTTGATGAAAACCTGTTCCAGAGCCTCTGAACCTCAGACTGGGACGAAGGTTTATCTTCCAACAGGACAACAACCCTAAGCACACAGCAAAGATAACAAAGGAGTGGCTACAGGACAACTCTGAGAATGTCCTTGAGTGGCCCAGCCAGAGCCCAGACTTGAACCCGATTGAACATCTCTGGAGAGATCTGAAAATGGCTGTGTACCAACGCTCCCCATCCAACCTGATGGAGCTTGAGAGGTCCTGCAAAGAAGAATGGGAGAAACTGCCCAAAAATAGGTGTGCCAAGCTTGTAGCATCATACTCAAAAATACTTGAGGCTGTAATTGGTGCCAAAGGTGCTTCAACAAAGTATTGAGCAAAGGCTGTGAATACTTATGTACATGTGCTTTTTTTGTTTTTTATTTTTAAGAAATATGCTAAGATTTCAAACAAACTTCTTTCATGTTGTCATTATGGGGTATTGTTTGTAGAATTTTGAGGAAAATAATTAATTTAATCCAATTTGGAATAAGGCTGTAACATAACAAAATGTGTAAAAAGTGAAGCGTTGTGAATACTTTCCGGATGCACTGTATATTTACAGTTTGGTTCAAATTCATATTACCAATCATGAATTACAGCTATTTGAGTAGACCTGCTCTGCCGCCTTAGAATTGATTGACATGTGGTGTCCATATTGTTTATAAATGTCAACATATTTTTTTTTATCATTATTGAGGTTTATAGTCTTCCAAATAGTTTGACATCAATATTGGGAAGAATGGCCAAAAATCATAGGACTAGTTAACAAAAGTAGGTTTTTCATATTATGCAAATTATCATAAATTTAAGCGGGTGTGACTAAATGGTCCAGAAGGCAGTTTTCTATAGTTTCAGGGATAGAATCAAGCTAAAGAAGACATTTCTTTGTAAACTTTATTTTCCAAGAGATATGCTTGTTTGTGTCTAAAAATATGAATAGTAGCCCCCCGTGGCCAATCTGAGTGAGATTGCCCAGTTACTACATGAACCTATCATTCAAGTTTCATGACGCTAGCTCAATGTTAACCCTGTCAAATGCCTGCTGAAAGCTGATTGGCTGATGCCAGCCAAGTTTTTAATTAGGTCTTCATCAAAAATCAATTTACAGATAAGCACATAGATGCAGCATACCAAATTTCAATTCGAACTGACTTACAGTTCCTGAGAAAAAGTTATCTGATTGTAGTGCCACCCCTATGTATGACCACATCCTGCACATGACCTCCGAATCCAAAGGAGGGTCAATATCAAAAGTAACAATCAGTATCTGGTGGCCACCAGCTGCTTTAGGTACTACAGTGCATCACATCCTCATGGACCACCAGATTTGTCAATTCTTGCTGTGAGATATTAGCCCACTCTTCCACCGAGGCATATGCAAGTTCTCGATCATGTCTTGGGGGTGACATGGTTACATGTAATTTTCCAATGCAAGGACGATCAGCTGTTCCTCCTGTCTCCATGTAGCACTGTCTTAGGCTTACTTTAAGGACATTGCAGTTTATTGCTCAGGCCACATCTGCAGTACTCATGCCTCCCTGCAGCAGGCCTATGACATGTTCACGTAGGTGAGCGGGCACCCTAAGCATCTTTCTTCTGGTGTTTTTCCAAGTCAGTAGAAAGGTCTCTTCAGTGTCTGAAGTTATTGTAACTGTGGCTGTAATTGCCTCCCACCTGTAAACTGTTAGTGTCTTAAGGACTGTTCCACGGGTGCATGTGCAATAATTGTTTATGGTTCATTGAAGAAGCATGAAAAACATGGTTTAAACCATTTCCAATAAAGATTTGTAAAGCTTATTTGGAGTTATCTACTATTATCTACTATTATCAACTATTATTACTATTATCTAAAATACAGTCTCCTGATAAAGGAACATTTTTTTTTTCTGAGTATATAAATATTTATGTCTGACTTTTATTGAATTTTTTGTTTATTTTTCTTTCCCATAATAATTATTAATAATTACGTTGTTTTGTAGCACTGGAAGTACAAATATGTACATCATCGCTGTGCACCCAATTTTTCAAATTGTTGCACCCCAAACCGAGTTGAAGTGGGGCAAAAAAAGCCCACGTCTAGACAGAAGTGGATTTTTAGAAATTTTGATTTTCTCAGGTCTCATATGCAGCCTCGTCAGAGTGTCAGTACGTTGAATGTAAGTTAAGAGTAATCTGCATTTTATAAATGTCCATATTATTGGCTTAATTTGCAACATGCATGAAGGTATTTTCTTCTTAGACCATTATTCTAAGAAGAAATATTGTGTAATTGTTATATTTGTTTTGAGATGCATTTACATTAGTAATTTAGGTGAGTCTTTTATCCAAAGAGAGGATAAGCACTGAGAAGCACTCATAACAAATATTATTTGTAGTTTATGATTCATATTAATAATTACTTTAGTAAAAAGGTGCCCTCATATATTTTAAGATATATTGCATAATAATCTTAAATACACTATATTTTGTCATTACAGTAGTAGTTTCCATTGTTTCTCTTTGTCCTGCATCTAGCTGGATGAGACATATGAGAGTGGAGATGACTAGAGAAAGTGCTGGAGAAGGAGGAATTAGAGGAATTGGGCACAGCTAAATCAGAATGCTCTTCACATGGTCCATCACAACCAAGGAGCACCACAATCTGGCACAACCAGCGCCAAAAGCCAAATGCGTTTTATTAAAGATATTGCAGAGAAAATGCAGGCTAGTCAAGCAATTATGAAAATTTTATATGTAGCACAAGATAGTTTCATGTCTGCACAGTACAGTATCCTCCAGGCCCTCCTACCCAGCCTATGTATTCTCCCTTTGTGGCGCGTGCAGCTCCACGTCAGCCATTCTTTCCAGTTTCTTCTTACCAACAGCCCCCTCCATCATCAAGCTACACACAGTTGCTCAGTGGACCTTATACTCAGGGAGGAGATATCAAGAAATACAAATAATTAAAGGAACAGTTCACCCAAAAGTGAAAATTCTGTCATCATTTATTCACCCTCATGTCCTTCCATGCTCGTGACTTTATTTTGTTCATGGAACATAAAACAAGATTTTCTGAAGAGTTTTTATACACACAATGTGAATAAATGATGACATAATTTGTGTTTTTCGGTGAACAACTGTTTTTTGTTAAATTTTCAAGCTTTGTTTGCACTGTGATGGCTCAGCGGTTTACATAATTATTTTTGGTTTTAATATTCCGATGGCTTGTTCTAAACAAAAAAGTTTCTGCAGATTGCACATATTGCACAAAAAGTTTTAAACTGAAACTACTGTTTCGGAGTCTGCTGTTCAGGAAATATGTGCAATAAAGAAAAAATGTTTCAAACAAATAATTTTATTATTTGAGATTTCATTTGATCAACAGTAACTGCATTGAGAAACATCATTTAGAGTAGCAGATTTACAGTAGCAGTAAAACCATAGAAATATACATAAAATTGAGCTCTGACCATTTTATAAATAGCAACTGTTAACTGTTATCCTCTAGATAAAAAAAAAAAAAAACCCCAAACATTTAAAGTTACTGACAAAATTAAAAACTGCATGCAACTCTATATTCAGTCATTTTGGCTGGTTGTGCTTTATGGATTGCAAAATTCTGAAGGGCTAGAGCAGCCAGGGTTATCTTTGACACTGCCACTGGATCCAGGTGGATGGAAGAGAGGAATACTCGCCATCAATTAGCCAGTATTCCAAAGGCATTTTCAATTATACGTATTGCTCGTGAAAACCTGTAGTTGTAAATAAGCTGGCCATGAGCAAGGTGCCTAGAAGGGTATGGCTTCATTGAGTCTGTACAGAGAGAGTAAGCCTCATCCGCAACAAACATCTCAATCTGTGCCTGGCAATGGTTCGGCCAGAGGAACATTTCAAACTTTTTCGTCCATTGCCTCTCAAAGATCAGAGTGGACAAAGAGGCCCCCATCATACACTCTACCCTGAGTGCCAACATTAGCAGACAAAAATCTGTACTGCGAATCAGCAACTGCCATCAGCAAGACAGAAAAACGGGACTTGTAGTTTCTAAAAGTGCTCCCGCTGTTCCCTGAGTGGAGGATGGTTATGTTTTCCATCAACTGCCCCACAACAATGTGGAAATTGCCACCTTTCCTGGAATCCTTTACCCACCTCTCTCCACTCTATTTCTGTCACTGGAGTCTGGAAAGAGACAAAGAGACCATGGGGAGGATAATTTCTCTCAATCTATGAAACAGTTTACATGTAATAATTTAGCATAAATGGCACATAAATCTGTGACTCAACATCAGACCCATTTTGTTCTTTATCTTGCACATAAAAATTGGTGCATATATGTGGAATGATAATATTATAGTTAAAGCATAATTAATGTGATATGATTAGTGCTTTTGTCTTGCTTGATCACTGACTACATTTACATGGGCAGCAGTAATCTAATTATTGACCTTATTCTGAATAAGACAATATTGTGATTAAGGTGTTTACAAGAGTTGCTTTTAGAATAATCCTTTCATCTTCCCATTTGTTATAGAACATACAGTATCTCACAAAAGTGAGTACACCCCTCACATTTTTGTAAATATTTGATTATATCTTTTCATATATCTTAACAACACTGAAGAAATGACACTTTGCTACAATGTAGAGCAGTGAGTGTACAGCTTGTGTAACAGTGTAAATTTGCTGTCCCCACAAAATAACTCAACACACAGCCATTAATGTCTAAACCACTGGCATCAAAAATGTGTACACCCCTAAGTGAAAATGTCCAAATTGGGCCCACTTAGCCATTTTCCCTCCCCGGTGTCATGTGACTTGTTAGTGTTACAAGGTCTCAGGTGTGAGTGGGGAGCAGGTGTGTTAAATTTGGTGTCATCGCTCTCACACTCCTTCATACTGGTCACTGGAAGTTCAACATGACACCTCATGGCAAAGAACTCTCTGAGGATCTGAAAAAAAAAGAATTGTTGCTCTACATAAAGATGGCCTAGGCTATAAGAAGATTGCCAAGACCCTGACACTGAGCTGCAGCATGGTGGCTAAGACCATACAGCGGTTTAACAGGACAGGTTCCACTCAGAACAGGCCTCGCCATGGTCGACCAAAGAAGTTGAGTGCATGTACTCAGTGTCATATCCAGAGGTTGTCTTTGGGAAATAGACGTATGAGTGCTGCCAACATTGCTGCAGAGGTTGAAGGGGTGGGGGGTCAGACTGTCAGTGCTCAGACCATACACCGCACACTGCATCAAATTGGTCTGCATGGCTGTCATCCCAGAAGGGAGCCTCTTCTAAAGATGATGCACAAGAAAGACTGAAGACAAGCAGACTAAGGACATGGATTACTGGAACGATGTCCTGTGGTCTGTTGAGACCAAGATAAACTTATTTGGTTCAGATAATGTCAAGTGTGTGTGGTGGCAACCAGGTGAGGAGTACAAAGACAAGTGTGTCTTGCCTACAGTCAAGCATGGTGGCGGGAGTGTCATGGTCTGGGGCTGCATGAGTGCTGCCGGCACTGGGGAGCTACAGTTCATTGAGGGAACCATGAATGCCAACATGTACTGTGACATACTGAAGCAGAGCATGATCAGTATGCAGTATTCCAGCATGATAACGACTCCAAACACGCCTCCAAGACGACCACTGTCGTCTTGCTAAAGAAGCTGAGGGTGAAGGTGATGGACTGGCTGAGCATGTCTCCAGACCTAAACCCTATTGAGCATCTGTGGGGCATCCTCAAACGGAAGGTGGAGGAGCACAAGGTCTCTAACATCCACCAGCTCCGTGATGTCGTCCTTGAGGAGTGGAAGCAGACTCCAGTGGCAACCTGTGAAGCTCTGGTGAACTCCATGCCCAAGGGTATTAAGTCAGTGCTGGAAAATAATGGTGGCCACACAAAATATTGACACTTTGGGCCCAATTTGGACATTTTCACTTAGGGGTGTACTCACTTTTGTTGCTAGTGGTTTAGACATTAATGGGTGTGTGTTGAGTTATTTTGAGGGGACAGCAAATTTACACTGTTATACAAGCTGTACACTCATTACTTTACATTGTAGCAAAGTGTCATTTCTTCAGTGTTGTCACGTGAAAAGATATAATCAAATATTTACAAAAATGTGAGGGGTGTACTCACTTTTGTGAGATACTGATTATATATATATATATATATATATATATATATATATATATATATATATATATATATATATATATATATATATATATAAACACACACACACACACACACACACAATCATGTGAAAACATAACACCCCATGGAACTTGTTTGTCCAAATATTTAAAAAAAAAAAAAACAACAACAAACAATTGATCCTCTTTGAAACAGTGCCTATTAATGAAGTTGATACACTATCACTATCAAATAACAAAGTTCAACAGAATTTTCACAATTTAAGTGAACAGAAAACAGATCTGCAGTTACTCACTTTTGTGAAATACTGTATATCGATTAATGACACACGTCATTACATCCCTGTGCCACGCCATCCGATGCTCCCTCCAGAATTTCGCGTATCAACATACAGTTCGTCTTGGTTATGGTACCATATACAGTTCTGTGTGTTTCATTTTTAATCTTACGAAAGCTTCAAGTGCAGTTAATTATTTCTCATGCTATACATGCAAATAGACGTCTGCTTGAAGCCATGGGCTGCATCCCAAACAACATACTTACCTACTATATAGTAGCCGAAATACTTGTATTTAACCTACTATATAGCAGGTAAATACATGGTTTCGGACGAAGCCACGTGCTCTTGTTTGCCATCAAACGGTTGAGCACTGCTGTGTGTTTATGTGTCCTGTTGCAAAATGCGGTGAAATCTTCCACACGATCTTAATAGTGTGATTAAGGCGTGTATATGTCTATAATGCACGTAGACTAAAATAGGAATACTCCACATGTCTTTATTCGATTTGTGTTTACTTTGAGTATGACTTTAGTCGGATTAAGGTCATCAATAATCGCTGTTTACATGGTAGTTTCTTAATCAGAGTATTGTCTTAATCAGGTTAATATCGGCTTATTGTCGTTTATGTAAACATACTGAATGTAAACGTACTGATTGTCTGAAGTTTAATCGGATTATGCAGAAATACATTAAATAATGATGGGTTCACAAACTTTTTGCATAAACTGTTTTGTACATTAGGCCACTTAAGTCTTACCTTTATGCACTTGTCCTTCAGCACTTGGTAGAACACCTTGCACGTCTCTTGAATAATGCATGAAACAGTGTTTCTTCCCATTATGTACTGGAAACTCAGGGAAGAAAATGATTCCCTTGGCGATTACAAAAAATACATCAATTTACCTTTCATTTCATTTCCATACATAACAGTATGTACTTGAAAATAACCATTTCTTGCCTGTGGCCAACAATCTAAGTGTCACAGAGAGCCTCTCCCTGGCAGTGATTGCTCTTCTCAAGTGTGTGTTTGTCGTGTTCATGTGGGGAGAGACCAGTTCCAGCAAATGCACAAATTCCTGGACATTCATGTGAAGATCTCTAAACCCTCACTTTGTAAAACATTGTGTGAATACTGTTCTTGCAGTGTGAGTGAGTGTACCAATTTACACATTTTAACAAATTCATCCCTAAAATGACAAATCTTTCATTTGGTGATATTTTGGATGTTTTGGCTTCAGGCATGAGCAGAAACTGCTCAGTCGTGACATCGGCTTCAGGTGTGAGCAGAACATGGTCGGTCATGACGTCAGTTTTAGGCGCGAGGAGAACCTGGTCAGTTGTGACGTTGGTTTCAGGAGTGAGCAGAACCTGGTCGGTCATGACATCAGTTTCAGGCATGGGCAGAACCTAGTCAGTCATGACGTCGGTTTCAGGGATGAGCAGAACCTGGTCGGTTGTGAAGTTGGTTTCAGGAGTGAACAGAACCTGGTTGGTCATGACGTCGGTTTCAGGGATGAGGAGAACTTGGTTGGTCTTGTCAACAGACTCAGGCGTGAGCATAACTTGGTTGTCCGTGTCAGCGACCTTGGACTGGAACTTGGTGTGGGTGGTCGCCTCGTCAATCTCAGACTGGAATTTGGCATGGAAGGTCACATCGTCGATCTCAGACTGGAACTTGGAGTGGAAGGTCACATTGTCGTCCTCAGACTGGAACTTGGCATGGAAAGTCACCTCGTCGATCTCAGATTGGAACTTTAACTTGGTGTGGAAGGTCACCTGGTCGAGCTAAGACTGGAACTTGGCGTGGGATGTCACCTCGTTGACCTTTAGCTGGAACTTGGCGTGGGTGGTCACATCGTTGATCTCAGATTGGAAACTTTCTTGGGAGGTCACCTCGTTGACCTTTAGCTGGAACTTGGCGCAGGAAGTCACCTCATTGACCTCGGACAGGAACTTGGCGTGGGAGGTCACTGCATCGACCTCAGACAGGAAAGTGTCTTGTTAGGCCCTCTCTTCGACCTCAGACAGAAACTTGGCTTGAGAAGCCCTCTTTTCAACCTCGGACAGGAACTTGGCTTGAGAGGTTGTCTCTTTGACCTTGGACATGAACTTGGCTTGGGAGGTCACCTCATTGACCTCTAGCAGGAACTTGACTTTATGCTGGAGCTCTGGAGATGAGACTGCCTCGTGGGTCTCATGGTGGAGCTCTGCAGATGAGACTACCTCGTGTGTCTCAGGTTGGATCCCTGGAGATGAGGTCGCCACGTTGACCTCTGGCTGCAGCTCTGCAGGTGAGACCACCTCATGGATCTCAGATTGGAGCTCTGAGGAGGAGGTTGCCACGTTGACCTCTGGTTGGAGATCAGCAGGTGAGACCACTTCTCGGGTCTCAGGCTGGAGCTTTGGGAGCTCATAATAGGTGGTGAATGGCAAGTCAGGTTTATCTGCTTGGCTGACCCCCCCCCCCCCACCCCCCCCAAAAGATGTTCTAGGACAGCGTTGGATTCTGGACTTCCGAACACCGTCACGAATAGTCCCACAAACTGAGTTACATTCTCATGTCTTCTGGATCCCATGGCCACTAGATACTGGGACCACTGGTGGGCTGGGCCAAAAAAACAAGACAACATGAACTTTAGCCATTGCTTCTCGTCGGGCTTGGGGTCCGCTAAGCTTGCAAAATAGAACTGGCAGTCAACAAGAAAATATTCAGGGTAGCCAAAAAACCCATCATACAGATCTGGGAGTCCTATAACAGTCCACTGGGGTAGCTGGATTGAATCCAAAGCTGGGACACAATGAACTTGAGCCACTGCCTTTGTCCAGCTTGGGGTTCACCAGCGTGGCGTCTTCTCCGTCTACCTGCATGCTGCTACATGGTGTGGCAAAGTATTCTGTCATGCGATCCATGTAATGGAGGTTAGGATGGATGCAAATGCAGATAAGAGTTTAGTTAGAGAGAGACAGGCAGACAAATCCAAAAAATGAGACAATAGCGAGGTGAAGAAACGGCAATGGGTCAGGCGATTGGCAAACAGGCATAAACTGGACAAGGCAAGAATCAAGAACGAGAACAAGAAGCAAGATTAACGAACATGAAAAAAAACGAGGAACAGGGTACAAATGCTTGGTATGGTGATAACACTGAATACTTCGCAAAGTCATTGTGTTCAAACAGTCTCTTTATACTATGGTTGTGAGTGCTGTGAATTTGATGCAGGTGTGCATGTTTAGAATGAATGTTGGTGTTCTGGGAATTGCAGTCCATGCCAGCCATGTTTGTAGGCCGCAGTGCAAGATGGGAAATGTAGTCACTGGTTTGCTGTGATATGACATTTCTCCTGTCATAGAAACTAGATCTGTCACAGTCAAAAAGAGGTACATAAATGAGAATACTAGTGTGCAATTTATGAAGTCTATATCTATGACACCAAGTATATCTGCAGACTCGGTTGATGTTCTCCTTGATAATTTTAACTCAAAAGTTTGAGAGATACACCTTGGAGAAACACAACAGCAGTACAAATAATGAAAAGAAAATGCAGGAAAGCTGAATGCTTGTGGTGGAAAACAAACTTGAAGTACATTTTAACATCTATCAAGACAGCCTTCATACTGTCAGTGTGGAACTACACACAGACCTACTTCTCAAACATTATAAACAGCAACAACAACACACATACTCTTTTTGCAACAGTAGAGAAATTAACAAACCCACCAACTTAGATTCCATGTGAAATGCTCTCTGACTGCAAATGCAACGAGTTTGTATCTTTTTTCAAGAAAAAAATGTATGACATTGGAATGGCGATCAGCTCGTCCTCATGCTGCACTGCAGTTAGACAGCACCCACCACGACAACTTCACAATCATTTTAATATGTCTACTTTTGAGGAAATTGATGCCAAAACTCTAGAAGAAACAGTACAACAGCTTAAAACATCAACCTGCTCTCTCAACACACTCTCTACATCTTTTTCAAAAATGTTTTTTAGTGTTTAGATAAAGATCTCTTAGACATAGTAAATGACTCACTCCTCTCAGGCAATTTTCTGAAATCCCTGAAAACCGCAACTGTTCAGCCCCTTCTGAAAAAGAGCAATCTGAATAACATGGTTTTGAACAACTATAGACCAATATCAAATCTTCCGGTCATAGGCAAGATCATTGAAAAGGTTGTTTTCAATCAGCTGAACCGATTTCTATCCTCAAATAGCTATTTGTACAATTTCCAATCTGGTCTCTGGCAGCATTCCAGCACAGAGATGGCACTCATAACGATAATTAATGATATTTAGTTAAATACTGATTGAGGCAAAATAACCATGATGGTATTATTGGATCTCAGTGCTGCTTTTGACACTGTCGAACACAATATACTCCTAGGCAGACTGGAAAACTGAGTAGGGCTCTCTGGGGGTCCTTGGCTGGTTCAGGTCATAGCTAGAAGGGAATATGTTCTATGGGAACATAGGCAGCTATGAATCTGAGTAGACATCCATGTCATATGGAGTCCCACAAGGCTCAATCCTTGGACCACTTGTTTTCAACCTGTATATGCTCCCACTAGGCCAAATTATAAAGAGGAACCAAATTGCATACCATAGCTATGTAGACGAAACCCAGATCTATCTAGACATGTCACCTAATGATTACCACCCCATAGACTCCCTGTGCAAGTGCCTTGATGAAATAAATTTTGGATGTGCCAAAACTTCCTTCAGTTAAACAAAGACATTGTATTTGGAAACAAGTCACTGTATTTGGAAACAAAATGAAAGTCTTAAGTTGAACACATACCTTGACTCCAGGGGTCTAAAGACAAAAAATCAAGTCAGGAATCTTGGTGCCATTTTGGAGTCTGATATACGTTTCAGTAGGCAAGTGAAAGCAATAACCATATCAGCCTACTATCACCTCAAAAATATAGCGAGAAGTAGGTGTTTCATTTCAAGTCAAGACTTGTTCATGGATTCATTACCAGCAGCGTGGATTACTACAATGGACTTCTCACCGGTCTTCCCAAAAAGACCATTAGACAGTTGCAACCATTTTTTTGGTTCAGGTGAGAATCCTGGCAGCAGCATTCTGAATGAGGAATCCTGCTGCCAGGATTCTCACCCGAACCAAAAAATCTGAGCACATTATTCCAGTCCTCAGGTCTTTACACTGGCTTCCAGTTACATTCAGAATTGATTTTAAAGTACTATTACTAGTTTATAAATCACTACATGGCCTAGGACCTAAATACATTACAGATATGTTTACTGAATATCAACCAAACAGGCCTCTCAGATCATTAGGATCAGGTCAGTTAGAAATGTCAAGGGTTAACTCAAAACAAGGTGAGACAGCATTTAGCTATTATGCCACTCGTCACTGGAACCAGGTTCCAGAAGAAGTAAGATGTGCTCAAACTCTAGCCACATTTAAAACCAGACTGAAAACACATCTATTTAGCCTCGCATTTACTGACTGAATACTATGCTGCACTCTACTGACTGATCTATATAATTTTAGCTCTGTAACCTTTCCCCTTTTTACCCATTACATTTTTTAAATTCTTTTTTTTAATTTCCTGCTTATTTTAATGCATTTTTCTCATTTTTATTACCTTTTTTCCTTGTTCTTATATTTTTTTTTTACCTTTAATATTCTTGTATTTTCTTTATCATTTTTATGAATGGCACTTTGAATTACCATTGTGCATGAAATGTGCTATATAAATAAACTTACCTTGCCTTGCCAAAAAAATGTAAAACAAACAAACAAACAAAAACTGATCAATGAAGAATGCTGCTGGCAACTTCATAAAAGTTCATGGAATGTTAAGTGAAGAAAAAAAAACATTTATGCATGAAAAAAAGTGGGGAAAATGGCTGTCAGTATGACTGTCAGACACTTTGGACAGTTCTTGAAATGTGCTCGTCACTTCAACATGTCTGGGCTCATCTTGGTCTGTCAAATTAGCACATTACTTAACCAGGCTTTTCTGGATTGGAGATAACTCTACATACATATTTTTCAGGATACATTTTTCAGGATACATGGCAAAAAAAAAATCCAGACATGTTTGGTACAACTTCTGTTCTTAGGCTGAGCTTGTGTTTTCTTCATTTCTCACTTCCAGACATCCTTCTCCCTCTCTCTGATTTTCTGGTTTTGACTTACCATTGTCGTGGGAATTAGACAACACTCGGAGACTCGTCCTCTGAAGGTAAAAAGGTTTATTACAGAAAGATGGTTAATACCATCACTACCCCTCCCACCTGCTGCTTCAACCTGAGATCCCCCCCCCACCATTGTTACTCATCCACCCATGGGACTCTCACCACGCTGACATCTCTGAAACCACATAGGACCTGCTCTCTTCCTCGGTCTGTGTTTCCCCTCCTCTCATTGGCTGTCTGCATTCAAAGGTGACCTACACAACACACACAGACCAAAGTCACACTCACATACAGTTAGAGAATGAATTCCTGTTCCCTGCTCATTCTCTCTCACTCTCACTTGCTGTATCTTTTGTTAAACATCTTTTTTATATAACCATTTTTACTTAAGAAATTAAAGTTGTCCTGACATCATCTTAAACAACTCAATGCCAATTTGTGTGCTTAATGTGCGCTCTCTCTCTCTCTCTCTCTCTCTCTCTCTCTCTCTCTCTCTCTCTCTCTCTCTCTCTCTCTCTACGCTTTGGAACTTGTAGTTTGTGGAGGAGTAAGAATATAAACCTTCTCTTCCCTGAAGCAACAGCATCCTATTGTGGAGGTCATCCTTTGCTAAAAGTTCTACATCTCTCACTATTTTGCTTGATTTAATAATATTAGGGAGCTTATAAAAGTTCTAGAGTCACTTTTTATTAAAACCAAACTATGTTCTTTATCCATAGAGAGACTGAATCTTCTTCCTTCAATATACTTCCAGAGTAAAAGTCAAATTAGTACTCAAATGTGCAAGAAGAGAATGTTGAACTTGTGTGCAATAAGCCTGTTTTTTTTTTTTTTTCTTGCTGGTTGGCCACTGTTCCATTTCACCCATCAAGTCATACAAGTCTTTTTCCCTGTACATTTTGTAAGTGGTATTTGTAGTATATGTGAGGAGGAAAAGGTTAAATGTCATAGCTGTGTCTTGCTTAAATGATCTCCCTCATCTCGATGGGCCATTTAGTGTGATCCCTCCTGACCTTTAGTGGCTGTCACACACACCCTCACTAAAACAAATTAATCCTGACCCCAGTGGAAAGGGCAACACTTGTTCATAAGTGTGTCCGGGTCAGTAGCGTTGAACTGCATGGGAACTGCACTGTGTATGAATTCAGAATATTAATACAAGAATATTTTTTAATATGCAAGGAACCGTCGTACACAGTAAAATCCCTAGTGAATTAACACCCAGTGTGTACATTTGTGCCAATGGCCTTATATAAACACTGTAAGGTGTAAATTAAACACTCTGGTTATTAAATCAACACTCAGGATTTTGCTGTGTATTGACCACTGTTGTGTTTGTAACTTTCATGTAGTTTTCTAATGTGTTTTGTTGAGGAGATGTTGTGTAGTTTCCATTATGTGTTCTGTATGGAATGCACATTACATTGTGATGACAGACAAATATTTTGAGATATAAAATGAAAGAAGACATGATAAATAATAGGAATTACAGATGTCGGTGGTAATTAGGGTAACAGCCACAGGTCTGGATTTCCCTTCACACATGTACAATCACACAAGGCATCATCTGGTCAATCCAGTCCATTTGTCCAGATATCAGCCGTAGGCATGCTTTGTCTATCTCCAATTCCTTGCTAACGTTATGCTCCATGTAAAGTTTGCGATAGCCAGTTATTTGTTAATGACGCTAACACATTGAAATGTTATAAACTATCTCCTAATGGGCCACCATGCATCGCCATTCAGCCTGTGTCCTGTCAGCAAAATGCAGTCAAATGTCACAAATAATTATTGAAATGTTAATGGTTTTAATAAATCCTTTTAGCCTGCCACTATATAAGTGAATTTAAACTAATGCTTGCATTCAGAGTATAAGGTGTGTGTGTGCGTTTAGGAGTGCACCTTAGCACTTGTAGCCTCCACTGTTTTATTAGTCATTGTCAGACAGTGTTTGATAACTAAAATATCTCTCTCTCTCTCTCTCTCTCTCTCTCTCTCTCTCTGCCAGTATCAGCCAGAGGAGGATGTCCTCCAGGAGAGTTTTTAATTATATTTTTATACCACACCGTGTTATCGACTTTGGTATCGAGTATTGTGTACTTTTGGTGGTATCGATACCGACTACTAGATTTTTGGTATTGTGATATCCCTAACACACACACACACACACACACACACACACACACACACACACTTTCTTTAGTCTCTCTTTCTTTTCCTACTGCTCTGTCACATCTAAGAGTAAAAAAGCTGATACCAAATTTGCTGTCACTGCTAGAAGATGTATAAGGGTTATTGACATATAATTTTGAAAGGGCAAGTAAAAAAAAAAAAATATATATATATATATATATATATATATATATATATATATATATATATATATATATATATATATATACAGGGTTTGTACATGAAAAACCTGAAAAGTCACAGAATTTTAAAATATCAATTACCAGGCCTGGAGAATTTTAAAATAAATAAACCCAGAAAGCTTTGGAAAACTCATGGAAATTTGCTTCACAGATACTTGTATAAATCGAATATATGTTTAATTGTTAATATTGGTTAAACAATATTAAAAAAAACATATAATGCCCCTGTTTACAAGATGTAAGTCTCAGGTGTCCTCAGAATGTGTCTGTGAAGTTTCAGCTCAAAATACCCCACGGACCATTTATTATACCATGCTGTAAATGTCCCTTTTTGGGTGGAAGCAAAAACACGCTGTTTTCATGTGTGTCTCTTTAAATGCAAATGAGCTGCTGCTCCCCGCCCCCTTTCCAGAAGAGGGCTCTGCCTTTACAGCTCGTTCGGATACTACAAAAACAACAATCAGGAGAACCGGTTTGACTGACACAGCAAATAGCAGTGTTCAGCCCTGTATGTATGAACCAGAATGTATGAATTATACAGACAGTAAGCATTTTGGGGTTAAAATTGGTCTCTGTGAATACATTCAGAGACAATGGTAACTTTAGCCGCATTATCTGTGGAATTTACTAACAAGCATATTCGAAAAGGCGATTTGCAAACATTCACAAAATATAAAGTGCGATACTTAGGTCTTTTGGATAAGAAGCTGGATCACAAATAGTTGGTATTGCTCCATGCTTGAGAATAAACTGTATCTTCAGTGACTCTGATGGTGGGAGTACATGAAGACTCTTGTGTTCATTCTTACAGAACACAACAGAACACTTACAAAGCTTACAAAGTTGAGACATTCTTCTTATCACTGTAGCTACTCCAGCACGGAGCACATGGAGGACTGTGTGCAGCAAACTCAGGAGAGGATCTATGCTTATAGGGTAGAGTCAATCACCAGTTGTGGGTGGAGCCTGTTCCAACGTAATGTCACGTTGGAGAGAAGACGTGAACGACTTATTTTTAGACAGTGTTTATGATTTATGGGGAATATAAAAAGGAGTGGGTGAATTTTTACCATTATAGGGTGGTTGTGTACACACACTGCCAACACACATTTATGTTCAAAGGCCATGTAAGTGAATTTTGCATAATAGGTCCCCTTTAATGTTCGGGTGATCAGTCACTTCAGGTAACGTTACTTTCTCTGCGTGGGGTAACGTCTGGCACAGTTGCAGCATGTACTTTGAGTCACAGCCATAACTAAAGGTTATTTGCATAACCCTGGTTCTATGATAGCATTAAGGTGTTTCACTATGGGATACACCCCTTCTGCATACTACACTAGAGCCACTCCCAGTCAGAAGTGTCATGCCTGCCAGCCAATACGGGCTGGCTTAATGTAATACAGCTTCTGAGGAATATGCGGAAGGGGCGTATGCCATAGTGATACACCAAAACATAGTATGCTTGAAAGTGAACTATCATAGTAATCAGATATGGCCAAATTGTCCCCCCAGTATTTGATATTTTTGATGCTGTCCTGCTGCACGCCATTATGCACTGCTGTGAATATTGTTAGAATGACACAAAGTAAAAAAAAAAAGAGAGGTATAAATGGAGGTTGGAGCCAGCTCCAAATGGCAGGGTCAGCTTCGAATGGGTGGGACTTTAGCTCCAAGTGGGCTGTACAAACCTCCACAGGACTTTGATTGGTTACTGTAGTGTCTGCCATGTAAACTAAGCTGTGGTGTTTTTATCTTCCAGAGGCAATACGGCTAAACGGGTAAACTTGCAGTTTTTAAATTTGGCCTCTAAAAAGTATTACATGTTGTGAAAAAGTAGATTGTCGTAGCTACTTTTTCACAATGTTTTAGTCTTTATTAGGTAATGTAGTTTAACAAAAAATGATTAAAAAAAATGATCTAAACTGTTAATATAGGTTATAATAAGGTTATAGTGTTTTCAGCAGCACAAAGAAATTACGATTTGCTATCTATCTTACAATATTTTTTATTTTTGCTAAATGTTTCTGCAATCAGTTTCTATAATCTCTCCAGGTTTTCCAGGTTATGAACACTACAGACCATAAGTAGGTAATGTCTTGTGGCAATTTTCACATGTTTTAGGACTACACTGAATTTAAATGCAAATCGATTTCTAAATTATTATTATTATTTTTTTAGAACTTTGGTACAATTTTTACTAGTATGAGGTACATTTTCAAAAGTTTTAATACAAAATTCCAAAATGATTATGCTTGTAATTGTCATTCTTTTAAAACCTGCTGTTATGTTTTCATTATGGCTATCTATTTTTACTTTCCACATAATCCATGTTATCAACTTAAAACATTGGATTTATTTACCAAAACACATTAGTATCATCTTCATTCAATTTAGTACTCATAACAATCAGTATAACCAATTGTAAACATTAATGTTATTGTATTTCAGGTTCATGTGTCAGGGAAGGATATGTTTGAGGCATATCAGTGCCTCAAGGGCACAAAATTTCACTGCCCACTATGTCACAAAATAAAATTTGAGGAGGACATTCAGGCAATAGGCCATCTTCAGTCCCATTTATCTTGGGTGGTAGTTAGTACATGGAAGTAAGTAGGCCAAACACACACACACACACACACACACACACACACACATATACAGTTGTGCTCAAATGTTTACATACCCCTTGCAGAATCCGCTAAATCTTAATAATATCGAGGCAAGATAACAGCTGAATTATAATTATTTTTTTAATTACCCAGGTCAAAAGTTTACATACCCTTGATTCTTAATACTGTCAGTACCTGGATGATCCAAATACTTGATTTATATAACAAGCAATAAATGAAATAGTCTACTGTCTGTTATTTGACACTTTTTTTTTTTTTTTTTTTTTTAACATTTCACTATGCATTTAGGGAACTGATTTAAAATATTTAACTAATTAATCACAGTTTTTTGTAATTAATTACCAGAAATTAAAATTTTAATCATATATCAATATATTGACCCACTGAATTCCCAGATTATGTAGAATCAATAAAAACAAGTGTATTTTATTTGTTTAATGACTATTTTATACATTTTATAATGTGCTTTCTGTCTATCCACCAGGTTATGATTGTAAGGGCAGACAAGGCAAGCACCAGGGCATTTACTCCGAAGCATTTTACCCAGGATTTTGCAGTTTGTCATGCATGCAATCCAATTGTGCTAATGAATAGTGTGATTGTAAATATATGTCAAATTTAGTTTTTATTTCTGAGTTACTTGTACATAGTTTGTAGTAGATTTTGTTGCTTGAGCAATAAAATTGCTTGAGTTGCTTATAATGTTACACATTCACCTCACTGAGTGCAGTTATATGTCGTTATAAGTTTATTTCCATCTTGATACTGTTGAATTTTAAAATTAATATTTAAATATTAGACAATTATTATATTACAGCCAAATGGTTTTAATACAAAACCATCACAGTGTGTAAGTATGGCAAAAAAAAAGAAAATACAATAGAATTAAAATGATTACAGTTAAAGTTAAAATTGTAACTTCAATCGTCAAAAAGAATGCCATTGGACAATAACGACAAAGCTGTAAGCAATGACAAAAAAAAGTGTTGATGTTTAGTTTTAAATCGGTATTTTTCCACTAGTGTCGCTACTTCCTGTTATCATTTATCACCGCGCACCTCGTCGCAATTGGGGACTTCCGCACACTTGCCGTCAACGACAAAGCAGTAAGATAACTTAAAACTAAAAGAAAAAGTGTGTAAATCTATTTTGAAATCGGTGTTTTTCACAAGTTTAAATCGGTGTGTTTCACTAACATCGCTACTTCCTGTCATCATTTATTCTGGCACTTCCGCATACTTGCCTAAATCCCGCCCATCTGTGAAATCCCGCCTAAAGTACCGCCCACTTACCAAATCCCGTCTACTTGTCGCGTAAGTAACCTCCCACTTGGAGTTCTCCAGGCTGCAGCGATATATACTTGGGTCTAGCAGCGTTCATCAATGCCGCAACGTTTGAAATGGCCAATCAAATCAAAGAAGGCGGCGCTTTACTGTTCACAGAAGCTGTGCGAGGCTTCAGTTTTAACGGTGAAAGAGTGCCAGTTAAGACATAAGCTAAGTAGCTAGAGTTAAATATTTGATAGCTGTTTAATGGTAGAGACGTTAAACGGCCGACAGTAATAGCCAGGGATGTAAACATTTACAAGATTCGTGTAATGTAATGCGTTACTGTCAACGTGACGAGACAAGAAACATTAACGGAGCTGTTTTCAGTATATTGGGCATAAGATTACGAATGAATGTGTGCATATTGTGAATGAATTTAATGAAGCGGTTACCTGGCGTTCCTGGTAGCCTTTCAGTAAATTCACTTGTCTAAGAAAATGATTAATAAATCTCAAAGTGGGAGAGTTATCATCCTCAGTCTCGAACGTGGTAACTTGGTTGACTCGAGTGTGTTTTCAGGATGTGGTAGGACAGTCATCTATTAAAATAAAATATTATTTGCAAATCTAGTTCTTTAACTATTTTCTTTATTCTTTAAATTATCTTTTTTGGACAATAACCCACTGTATTTTGATACTATTCTGTATGTCAGTGTCAGGTCTGTGCTCAAAAAGGTAGCGATAGTTCACCTAAAAATTAAAATCCTATTATCATTTACTTACCCTTATGATGTCATTTCAAACCCAAATACTGTTACTTTTCATAACCTAAAAGAGGATCCCCCTCACTCTTTTCTGCTCTATTACAGCTTTGTTCCATAACATGGCAGAAGATAGTGATCATGAGCTTTAAAGGCGCACTATAAAGACACCATAAAAACTATACTCCAAGTGGCCATACTAGAGCTTTGTGTCATATGGACTGCTTTTATAGTAGAGCTGTGTAAACATTCTTCACTATACACTGACTGTACTGTAGTTATTTTGGTTTTGGTTTAATTTTAGTTAAGATACGCTGTGGTAAATTTTGACATGTTTAATGGTTTAATTTTAGTTAAGATACGCTGTGGTAAATTTTGACATGTTTAATGGTTTAATTTTAGTTAAGATACTCTGTGGTAAATTTTGAATGTTTATTCTTATTTTACAAGTATACATAGACATTTCAGGGAATGTGTGGTCATGACAATTTGCCTCAAAAGTCATGGAAAAGTCCTGGAAATTTATTGGTAAAAATGTGCATGAACCTTGAAAATAAAAATCAAACATATACACTCACCATCCACTTTATTAGGTACGCATGTACATTTGCACATTCATGCACTCATCTAATCACCAATCACGTGTCAGCAGCACAGTGCATATAATCATGCAGATACAGGTCAAGAGCTTCAGATCAAACCTCAGAATGGAATGGGGGGGGGTGATATCAGTGACCTTATGGTTGTTGATGGCAGATGGGCTGATTTGAGTATTTCAGAAACTGCTGATCACCTGGGAATTTCACACACAACAGTCTCTAAAATTTACACAGAATGTGGAAAAAAAACAACAAAAAACAACAACACTGAGTGAGCTACAGTTATGTTAGTGGAAATGCCTTGTTGACAGAATGGCCACATTGGTTCAAGCTTCCAGGAAGGATATTGTAACTCAAATATTCACTCTACAACCGTGGTGAGGAGAAAAGCATCTCAGCAAGCACAAAACATCAAACCTTGAGGTGGACGGGATACAACAGCAGAAGACCATATTGGGTTCCACTCCTGTCAGCCAAGAACAGGAATCTGAGGCTATCATGGGCACAGGCTCACCCAAAATGGACAGTTGAAGATTAGAATAATAAAAATCACCTGGTCATACAAGCCTCTGCAAAGGAGGCAGTGGCATAACAGGAAGGCGTAGGATGCTTCATCTGTCTGGCCTGCTTGTACGGGTATAAGAGAGGGAGTGAGGTCATTACAGGAGGAATGAGCGGGGAGAGGAACAGAAAAGAGGGAGAGAGGAACGGATGGGTTTGTAATTAAAGGGCAGGGCAGCAGATAAGGATACACAGTGATGGCTTGGTAAGTACTTCTATAAAGCAAGTGCAGAGACACCTCAAACTCAACGATACATTTACACTTATGCTCACACAGCCAGAGTAAAAGAGGAAGAAAATGAAATTCAGGTAGGGACCCCAATCAATATAGTGGCTGTGACTGGCCTCCTGGGACTGATTGGGTCAGACAATGAGAAATTGGGTCTAACAATGAGTGGAGAATGTGGAAAGGAGGAAGGGAATGAGGAAGGAGGATGTCATCAAGGTTATAACCCCTGTGGACCACAGCCCCCACAGCATGAGGGAAAACAAAGGGTCAAATATTTTCTTTCCATCTAAAGTGATATGTAAGCACATTTATCAGCTATTGAAATTTAACATAATAGCAACAATTATAAATGTCAATAACATATTTATTTATATACTGTGGCTACAGAACCACTGTCCCAGTTAAGCAATATCACAATTAATGGCATTTAATATAGCATCTAAGCACCTTTAAGACTTAACATCACTTAATATAAAAACGATATTTGACTTTTTTCATCTCTGTGGAAGACAAACGTTTTATTAGTATGATCAAACCTGATCTTTTCCACTAAAAAGGAGGAAAATATCAAACAAGGCCTGTACGGATATAAAGATATTAATGAATTGTAAAGGTAAACTCGCACACTTACTGTATCTTCCTTTCTTAATTCTTACATAAAAGTTTTACAGAATTGACCCTTGGTGTCTGACCATCTCAATCTTCTTGTAAGATCTAATGTTCTCGTACTTCCTTGGTTATCCACACACTCGTACAAACCTACAAATAAGCACACACATACAACAGAGATGTGCTTGTTGTGCCAACTGCTATGTTCATTATTCTTGGATCGATCAGTTTCTATATTCTAGTCACTGAACAACATCAATTTTAAAAGCACCATGTCAACATCTGGCAGGTAAGGATTTTACTGAGCATGAAATGAATGATAAATTGTATGCAGATGAATGTGGCAGATGTATGTAGTTGTGGCAGAAAGAGTAAGTCACTGTTTTTCATAAAAAGTATTTGGAAATTTTCAAAACATCCATTTTTCTCTAGTGGTATAATCTACTATAAAATACCATGTTGATTTTAAGTACAGTCACATGCAAAAAACAAAACAAAACTGTTAACCATATGTGTTGCACATCTTTATCTGTTCAATATCAGAACTAGAACAAGTTCCTATTCTGTTTTAATGAAAACCTTCACATTCACATAGGCAATGTCCCCTCTAGTGGTGAACTGTAGCAGCACTTCCTTCCAAAATAGTTTAAAGATACTGTATACAGCACATGAGTGCTATTACCTTTAAAGTTATAAACTTTATTTAAATTAGTAAAACATTCAGCCAGGTCAGAAATGGTAAAATTATGGGTTGAATTGGGGAAGAGCCTGCAGAGGTTTGAAACCACGGGATTAGGCCAATATTCTTTTGCTTTTTTCAATTTTCATCAAATTCTGAAATAATCTTTTTGCACTCATTCTGTCAACAGTTTTTTTCTTTTCTTTTTTTTGTGCCAAATTGCAAACAACCATCAAAGAAACAGGCTATACCAAAAATACCACAAACAATTCAATATTACATTTTCTGTGCTCTCTGACAGAAAAGCTAATTATGAGGAGGGAAGGTAGCCGTGCCGAGCTCCAGCAATTTTAGATTATGTGAACAGCAAGTGTAGCTGTGATCTTTCACTTTAATTTAATTGAAATGTAAATCTCAGCATGGCATAATGGTGACAAAAATAATGATGATTAATAACAAAACAGTTTTACACTGATTTATAGAGAAATCTTTTTATTTAAAAATAAAAAAGGCATTTATTTAAGGCAACTGTTAACTGCAGCATGTTCGAAAATATTTTATTCCCATTCACATTAGTTTACTGGTTTCAGCTATTTATGATTATGGTAAATATTTTTATGAATATCAAATAGAACATAGTTCATAACAGTCACAGCTGTAATAACACTAAAGACTTTTTTTTTTTTTTTAACTCAACCCCCATGCCTTCGACAAACACAAAAAAACTGTTATGTAGCAGGTATGAACCCCATGTTATGTGCTCAGTATTTCAAAGGTACTTTCTATTACATTAAAGATACATCCAGAAATGTGATGCTGTGTGATCTTAGTGTGATTTTATTAAATAGAAGAGTATGGAATATGTCAAAAGAATGGTTTTGTGGTGTAAATTATGTCATAATTTTGCACTACACTAAGGAAATTGACATTTTTGTATTGCTAACTTGCCATTATACAGTGAAACGGCAGGGCTACTCAAATGTAAAGGTCTGTTACTCTCAATAGATTTACTTTGCTGTATCATGAAGTAAAGTTTGTTCTGGTAACTTTATGAGCATGAAATACCCAAGGAATTTGTTAAACTAGATGATGTTCAAAGGATTTTAAATGGTTGTAAACTCCACAAACCCCAATTAAGCTGCCCTTTAAAATGGATTAAATAAATAAACTGATGAAGAATGTGTACATCATTTATTTTGGCAGTTAACCAGATTTTTCATTTGCAGTGAATTAATAAACATTCAATATTGAGAAATAATACAAAGTGATAAATGTCACAACATAACACATCATGCTCCTTAATAATAAAAAAGCAGGATCAACAGGAACAAATAAATTCATATATAAATGAAGAGTAGGTTTAATTGTATGTAATCCATATAGTAATGCAAAATGTATATTAACAATTTTAAATAAATAGGTAGATGTAACGCTTCTGAAATCACTAATCAGGTCACCAAAAATTACCACATTGCTAAAAAATGACACAAAAAACTAAAACTTTACTGCTCATACTAGGATTGGATGGAGACAGCTTTTCATGGGCTGACGAACCTGAGATTGACCCAAAACTTCAGCATTCTCAGGTTTGACAGTCCTTGAAAGTGCTGCCCAGACACAGTGAGGAACCGAAGCCACTCCCCACTTCCAAAGTAAACCTGTAAGAGCTTTGACACAACTGAGCAAAGAGATCCACACCCTGCCACCTGTGAGAAAAACAATAAAATACATATGATAACAAAGCTGCTCTTCTTAATAATATTGTTCTAATTCATTTTAGTATTTGCAACAACATATACAATGGAGGACACATATTTAATTTAACACTAACTTTGGCAGGAGACGTGACACAAATGATAAGTTTATAAATTACCTTACAATTTACCGTTGGTTGAATATATTTATTAAAATATTTTCAGCATCAACAATGTGAATGTAAACAAATACTTTGAATTTGGCTTTTCACTTCTTGAAATGAATTGAATTATTAATTTGAAATTTATAAATAAGTATGCTGAATATTAAAACTTAATAAACTGACATTTGCTTTCTTATTCCATTGTGTTTCCTACACATTTCATATGCTGTATAACATTTCCTCCTTGAGGACAGTAACCCAGTGAATCAAACTAAATTACGACTTCTAAACACAAATAATTGATCAGCATATTGTACTACTGTATTACCATCACTTAACCGCTTTATGGCCTCATGGTAGCATTGAATAAAAAAGCCCCAAAGCTTTTACCCATTGTGCGTTTCATGCACAAAAAAGGTTGGCACTGGAACATTTGCTTCTTCATCACCAGGCAAGCCATAAATATCATCTACTGTAGTTCTTTTTCATTTAAGACAATGTTTATGGTTTTCTCTACAAATGAATTATTCACCATGTTTGATCCTGGATGAACACACCTCACAAGCATTATACTTATTGACTAACACACTGCAGTAAAAGTCAGCTTAAAAATTCAAGTGCACCCAGTGTATATCTCAGCTGAAAACAAAACCTGAAGAGTTGTTTTCAGAGCTATTTCGGTTCACAAAAATCTTCAAAAAAATAACTCCTATTCTTGTTATAAGGATAGTTGTAGTACACTCACCAGTTATTTGTAGAGAACACTGAGAGACACACACTGGTCCACAGTAAGAGAGACAGAATTCAGAACACTATAAGCACTCACTCACACATCACTACTCTGTGGCCTGTTCGGCCTGATACTGCTATTGGGGATGTGAGCACTGCCACATACAAACAGGCACCTCCTTCCTGTTTGTCACTATGAGGTAGCTTGTGGTAAACTTTCCATGACATCTTAATATTGAAGACCTTGAGAAAAAAAAAATCAGCACAGCCTTTCCAATTTAAAAGTGCTTTATAACACCTAATTTTTTAATGTGTTAACAAAAGGATGCTCTAATAGAAGGAATCATTTAAATCCAATATAAAACTGGTACGATGTAGATTTCCCACAGCTTCATTGTTCTCTACTATGTGTCATTTACTATCTTCACACAAAAATGGACCATACATTACCAGATTTTACACACCTGCCCTTATAGCTACATTTAGCATTAACCATTGTAATTTTTCTTCATGCACCCATATGAGAAACTCTGCTTTACTTATGAGTTTTACTTTTTCACACATTTTACCCAATATCCTATCCACTAACTAAAATGACTTTCAGCTGCATGATCAATTTTCACTTATAGCTGTTTAAAAGGAGCTTAATTATGGAAAGTGTTGAAAGATACCTAGGTTAGTTTCCATGTGCAGAGGACAACCACAGTATCCTTCCTGTGTATTTGAAACATTAATGTGTTGTCTTACTATCCACAGAATGCATGTTTAAAACAAAGATATATGGCTGTATGTAAAATAAGTCATATGCCATGACTAAAAGGGATAAAAGTGTACATCTTGACAACAGCTTAAGAGTTATTTATGGTCACACATGCAATAAGGAAATTGATTATTTATTTTTTTAAATAATCAAATACACAAAATTTTACATATACTCTTAAAACTCTTTATTTGCTCTTATTTTAAAGACCCATGCATTATGATACAGGTAAAGAAGAAAAAAAAAAGGTATACATACTCTTTTGAGGCATTTAAGACAAATCTTTTATTTATTTATTTTTCATTTTTACAGTTTATTAGTCTGAAACACAAGGTTTATATTAATATAAATAGTAAACATTTTAAATCTAAATTTTGTTTAAAGCAGTGAACTAATTCATACCTGATAAATAGGATGAAAAAAGCCTAACATACCTTCCATACACAAACCTTACAGTTTCTTCCTCCTGTATCTACAGCAAGTCAAATAATTAATAGGGCTGGTGGTGTGTACTAGTTATATGAAAGGAAATTTTTTTAAAATAAGACTTATAGATGACAAATCTGTATTATTTAGCTCGCTCAAAATAAAATGAAACACATAGTTTGCAACCAAGTGTTACAGTACAGGACCTCTGGGTTGAATATGAATGGTCGATTCCAAGCTACATATTTAACATAGCCTGTTGATATGCAAATACTTTTCAAGAAAATTTGCATCACATAAAATTTTTTTTTTTAAAAAAACCCATAACATGTACACCATATAACATTTACATAGTCATCAGACATGTCATAATGGAAAAATATATTGTGCTTTCAGAGTAAAAATCCTTTTCCTGTAATTTAGTAAACGGAAACCTACATGCCTGTTTTAACATTATATGGGAAACTAAAATTTACATTTATTGAAAATGTCAATTTAATTAGATTTAAACTTCCAGGAGCTTTTGGCTTTTTAGTTAGCCTTTTGACAGTGACACATTTTGTCAAAGTTTTAATGTTACATAAATATATCAACATAGAGATTTTGGTTTAGATTTACTATACAATAAATACACACCATAGAATAAATAGCATAAATAGATAAACAGTACTGACATACGAAGGTAACGTGTTGGAAGCAGGAAAAATGGGCAAAAGTAAGTATCTGAGCTACTTTGACAAAAGGCCAAATTGTGATGGCTAGACGACTGGGTGAGACCATCACCAAAACCAAAACCTCAGGTCTTGTGGAGTGTTCCCATTATGCAGTGGATAGTACCTACCAAAAGTGGTCCAAGGAAGGACAACCGTGAACTGGCAATAGGGTCATGGGCACTCAAGGCTCACTGATGTGTGTGGGGAGCAAAGGCTAACATGTCTGGTCCGATGTCACAGAATAGCTACTGTAGCACAAATTGCTGAAAAGGTTAATGCTGGCTATGATAGAAAGGTGTTGTACAGTGCATTGCGTATGGGGCTGCATAGCCACAGACCGGTCAGAGTGCCCATGCTGACCCCTGTCCACCACCAAAAGCCGCCTACAATGAGCATGTGAGCGTCAAAACTAAACCATGGAACAATAGAAAAAGTTGCTTGGTCTGATGAATCACATTTTCTTTTACATCATGTGGGCAGCCAGGTGTGTGTACATCGCTTTCGTATGGAAGAGATGGCACCAGGATGCACTATTGGAATTAGGTAAGCCGGTGGAGGCAGTGTGATGCTCTAGGCAATGTTTATGTTTATACACACACACACACACACACACACACACACACACACACACATATATTGTGTGTGTAAAAAAATCTATTTATAATAAAGAATAAGATATTCTGTACCTCACGATTCATTTCATTTGACCTGAAAAAGTCCCTACTTTTGTGACCAAATAATCAGTGATCATAATTCACTCAAGTTATTATTATTTTTTAAAAATCTAATGCTAATTCTGCTTTGCTATTTTGTCATGGCTCAAGAAAGTGCCAAATTCAATTCTTCTACTTTAGAGACTTGCATAAGTAAGTGTTTACAGAGGTGTACACCCCCCCCCCCCCCACCCCCCATACTAAAAATACTAATTTCATTGCTCAATTCATTGTTCTAAAAAGATCAAGCTCAACATTAACAGACTATCATGGTTTGGTCAGCAATTTCTTTGCAAGTAGAGGGGAAACCAAGTTAAAGAAACAACACCCACACACATTTTCCGATGAAGTGGTCGTTAAAAGAACTCACTTTGTGCGGCACAACAAAGCTCTAAGGTAGACCTGTTTGTCAATGTGTTTTCAGAAACCTGTAATCCTAAAAACAAACAAACAAAAGAAAGAAATGTGGCATAAAAGCCACCTACTAAAATAAAATCATATTTCCTTGTTGACAATAAAACAATATTGTAAAATTGTAAAACAATACCACAGATATTTTAATATACATTTCAACATTTACATTTTTAAAAATAAATGTTCACATTTTAAAAAACTTCAATATGCTAGATTTTCCAAAGACACTAAAAAGTATATAAAATATTTGCTGCTTGTGGTATTTAACTATATTTTGCAAGTCAGACCCATTAGGTCTATAGTGCATTAAGTGTCCAGCCATGTGCTCAAGTTCAGCAGGATCGGTATAGCTTTTAACAGCTAGGTTCATCCATGTCTTCGTCACTCCAATCAGGCGGTGCATCAGTGCCAAAGTACCGATCCCCAAAGTTCCCTTCAGATACAAGGGACAGACACAGATTCAGTGGCTTCATACAGTTTCATATTTTAACTTTATTTTTAAGATTTTAGGGCATGTTAGGCCTCTAGAAAGTGTTAAAGAAAGAAAAAAAAAAAATCATAATATAATAGTGACTGTTCACATGATAATCAGATAGTGTAGATCTTTGTATTATGATGCTAGCAATATGTGGATGTGACTTAGAACAGAAAAGAATGTAAGTCTGGATAGACTTTCTGATAATTCCTTTTGTGTATTAAGCAACTTTTATTTCCCAGAATCTAAAGCATCAAATACCATAGGTTTAAAATGAGATAATAATAATAATAATAACACACAAGCATTACAGCCGTGCATGACTACTCACATGCTTTTTCTAAGTTGCTGACAAGATGTTAACAAAAAACAAGACCCCTTTGCAATAGTTTGACTACTGGTGTAGAGATGAAGACATTCATGAAAGTTAATTTTTAAGATAATTTCACACAGGTTAATAATAAAATGCTCATGTTGGAGACGTGAAATAATTCAAATGTAATATAATTAATTTATACTAGTAATCACATTAGCTGTGGCCCTAAAAAATGTAAATAATAATAATAATAATAATAATAATAATAATAATAATATTAATTTTTTAACACATAAAAAAAAAATATACACTATATGGCCAAAGATTTGTGGACACCTGACAATCACACAAATATGTCCATTATATTCCTGGATATGTTGCAGCATGGTAAGTATATTAAATGATGTCTGTTCAACGATTTAACCCCAGCTGCTTACCTATGCCAGGAATAATGTGGAAAAGGTCATTGACCTTTTTGTCAACAGCAGTGGTGATTATTTTGACCTGAGGAAAGGCATAGGCTACTGAGTGGACCCCCATCTCAGCCATCAGCAGAGAGACCAACAGAATTTTATCCTCCTGTACATCATGGTCCTATGCACACAAACACAAATGCACACCCTCACACATGTACACGGCAATGCTGCTGAATTCTCAAATCTAAATGTTATAAAAATTAATCAACGGCATGCCTCTGACAGTAGTTCTGGGTGCAAAGTTAAAATAATTTTTAATTTAACATTGTTATGGTGAAGCTTTCTGTAAAGAGACATTTATTTAACATTTATGGAAGAAATCTCATATATGCTTTCTAAGAGTTAGAATGTTTTCCACCATGTGAAAATCTTCAGGATGACTGTATTGTCTTAGTATTGCCTCAAAAAAAAAAAAAAATTCCTTCAGAGGGACTGTTTTATTCATATATAATAATTACAAATATATTAGAGGATTTTTTCATTGTATCAAAGTAGTGACATTATAACAGCATATACACCAGTAAATAAATGCTAAAAAAAATACTAAAAAATGTTAAATTAAGAGAAATTGTGTTTGTGTATGTGAGTATACTTGACCTCACCAGTAGGACTCGTACTGCCATCATGGCCGCAGCACCAGTGGACACAGTACAGTCCATAAGGATCACATGGTCCTCACTGATATCTCTGGGCAGACGCAAGTAATGCAACTACAAGCATAAGTAGAAGAAATGGTGTTGTTCAGCTGCAGCTTAAAACATCATTAAAACCAAACAAATTAACCAATAGTTGGCAAGTATGGCAACAAATGCCTTGTTATATCTTGTTAAAAAGTTACTGATAACATGTATTTACATCAACTTGGAGCAATTGGAATGGTACCTCAGGCTCTCCTGTGTCCTGATTGGTCTGGATTAAAATCTTGCCAATACGAACGTCTTTGCAGACGGCTCTGAGTGCAGGCTCCATGGTTTCTCCTGCTCTGAGGATCGATACCCCGGTGACCTGCTCAACCATACATACAAAAACCATTAACTGCAGAAATGTGCTTCAGTCATTACTACAAACACACTATCTGGATTGGCAGACAATCTGACCCTAAACAATGAAAATGTGACTTATCTGTGAACATTGCCAGATATATATTTCCTACTAACCCTCTTCCCTTGAAAGGTCCTTCCTTCATAGTCCTGGCCTTGTGGGGTATGAACAACATGGACCTGGTAACAAGATAAGATTGACCCACAATTTACCATACTGAATTTAAAAGAGAGAGACATTGTATTTATACACAGTATTTTTTTTCAAGGAAATTGCCTTCAGTTCCTGTTGTAGAGAAACTAAGAATAACCAACATTAAAATGACTGATTTCACTGTAAAGACAATTTGCTTCATCTGTAAGCTTTTTAAAGAATACCTTAAAATGTGTTATAAAAAAAAAAGTGTTATAAAAGCAAAGTGAGAAGAATAGGATACAGAGGAGCTGCTGAGCTTTGATAGAGCTTTTTAACTGTAAAGGTTCTCTTGTGACACCTTGCAGTAGTGTGTTACGAAGTTATATGCTACCTTTGTGCCTTTTGCTACTTCTGTTTTTTCCACTGCGGTGGACATGTAACCTTAGTTTCCATACACAAGGCACCGCCCCAAAAACAACTCATGCAGAAAGTACACTGATTAAATATATTCTCCTTTTTTCCTCCATTACAGATTTTGTTTCTCTACATTTTTCTGACCTGAGATGGAAGGAAGGAGAGCGCTCTCTCAATGAGGAGTCTCATCAGCCTTTTGGAGTAGAAGATGAACTCGTCTCTGCTTGTCTCTTTATTCCTGTTACACATTCAATATAATAACAAAATTTTTCTGGAAGCCTGTGAAGATATTCTATGGGAGTGGACTAATGTGAATAAATCAGTGAATTGAATAAAATGTAAAGCAATGTAACTGACACAGGCATTCATTTGACACAAGGAAAACAATATATTTTTATGCAAGCACTGAACACAAAAATGCAGCAAAAAACACGGATCTAAAGGCCATTTAACAAGTGTTTTACGTTAGCTGTTTTAGAGGTGCATTAGATGAGCATAAATGTGAGCCCACGTGCTGTGGTGTTTCTTAGAGGTGCTGTCTATATATGAGTGAGTGAAGCATAAACACAGTAGAAATCCAACATCACAGAATCACATGTATTATATGTTGTAAATTTTATTTAAAATTATACTCTACAAAGTTGCCAATGATTGTGCAACTTAGTTTCACAAGTGGTTGTACAGTAATGATACACTCGGTTCACTGTTTCACGCCACATTTTTATTGACCATATGTTGTAATTACAGCTGGGCCAACTTCAGATATCTTCAAAGGGTTGTGCACTTGTGCAATAGATTTTTTGATAAAATTGAAGTGGGCTGTTGTACTGGTAGTGTGTGCAGAAAGGTGCAGTGTGTTCATTGCCCTGTGATGTAGCATGAGCAGCAGTTTAAAAAGATGTGATGACTGGCTTCATGTGTCTCGGAGGAAGCACATGCTAGCAGTCACCCTCCCCAGTTGATGGTTGTGAAAGGGGGAGTTGGCTGGTGGGTGTTTATTGACAATGACATATTGGGAAGGAAAAAGCAAACTTTTAAAAATTCTGTAAATATTTTAATGTATCCAAATATTTATTACATTATCCAGTAATTTTATACTGCTGCACAGTGAACATGGTGCTACATAAACATTAGCACTTCACCATGTATCACATGAAAAGTAATTTTATTGTGGCATGGGGCAATATCATGCTTTAATTATACAGTCATTGACAAAGTTATTTTTATTTTATATGTCAACCCCAGTATATTTGAGTTGGACTTAAATAATGAATATGACATAAAAGTGCTGACTTTCAGCTTTAATTTAAGGATATTTACATCCAAATCAGGTGTAAGGGGCCAAAAAGTAATTGGGAAAACTAACAATTATAAATTAAATGGTAATTTTTAATGCTTGGTTGAAAATCCTTTGCGGTGAATAAGTGTATGAAGTCTGGAACCCACAGACATCACCAGACACTGGATTTCTTCCCTAGTAATGCTCTGCCAGACTGGCCGTTTCCTGTTCTTGCTTGCTCTCGGGGCATTTTGCCTTCAGCAAGTGAAATACATGCTCAATTGTATTCAGATCAGGTGATTGATTTGGCCATTGCAGAACATTCCACTTATTTGCCTTAAAAAAAAAGCCTTGGGTTGCTTTTGAAGTATGCTTTGGGTCACTGTCCAATTGCACTGTGATGTGGGTTTTGAAGCATTTGGATCAATCTGAGCAGATAATATAATTCTATACACTTTTCTCAGCAGTCACATCATCAATAAACTCATACATGAACACAGTGTTTCCCCAGAGGATTTTGTGAGACTGTGGTGGGTGAACCTCTGACCCTCTAGGGGGTCCAGGGGCATGCTTATGGAGACAAATTTGTGCCAAAAATCTGAGCGCCTTATTGACTCTCTAGTGCCCAGACACTCAACAGACCCTCTTCATGTGAGTCATTTATATTTTTTTTTATTTGTTTGTAGTTTTCGATTGATACCCTTGTAACATACTACATCATGTAATACATGTAAATATTGTACAGGGGATCTTTACCAGTTGTTAATAGACAGGAAGTGTCCTACCAGTTTACTAGCTAGCCTTTGCATTCTTGGAAAGTTGATGGGTAGCAATCCATCCAGCTATCATCATATTGATAAACATTCATACAGTAAGACTCTTCATAATTAATTGTGAGCCCCCAAATAATAAATTGTTGGCTTAGTAAAAGTGACTTTACTCTTGTGACTTGAAGCCACTGACTCAAACCACTGCTTTAAGGGGATGAAATACTCATTTTATAGAAAGATTGAAACATGTTGCTATTTTGTAAATAAGATTTGTTGATTGTGTTTCATTATTATGCTTACTGTCCCATGTACACCTCACTCACAACTGTACTTTTAATCAGATAAGTTGTGCTTAAACTATATAATGCGAAACACTGCCACATCATAAGATGTGTTGGTATGCTTTGGATCATGAGTATTTCCTTCCATTCTTCATACTCTTCTCTACCCATCATTCTGGTACAAGTTCTCTTTGTCTCATCTGCCCATATGATGTTAAATTAGAGGTGTTTTTCAAACATTAATCTGATCTTCCTGTTTTTACGTCTTAACACTGGTTTACCAATCTTGTGGTTAACCCATTGTATTTACTCTAGTGAAAATTTCTCTTGATTGTTGTCTTTGACACAATCATGCCTACCTCATGGAGGGTCTTCTTGATCTGGCCAACTGTTGTGAAGGGGTTTTTCACCAACAGGGAAAGATTTCTTCTGTCATTCATCACAGTTGTTTTCCAGCGTCTTCTGGGCCTTTTGGTGTTCCTGAGCTCATCAGTGCATTCTTTCGTTTAAGAATGCACCAAATAGTTACACTCTCTCTGATGAGTTTGTTTTGATTTTTCAGTCTAATGATAGCTTGCTTTACGGGCAGTGACATATTGAGAGTAGTACTAATAACAGACACCTTTTATCTGCTTACTTATCCTTCTGAAATAACACACTTGGCCATGAAACAGCTGAGCAGCCAGTTGTCCAATTACTTTTGGTCCCTGCTGTACATCCTACACTGTTCACTGGATTTGTATTTAAATAATTTAAATTAAAGCAGATAGTCTGCAATTTGTCCTCATTCATTATTTAATTTGAACTCCAATATATTGTTGTAGACAGCTAAAATAACCATGAATGTCCAAATATTTATGGACCTGACTGTATATAATTGTTTATATATATATATATATATATATATATATATATATATATATATATATATATATATATATATATATACACATAAAATATACTTTTATTCTATTGTTTCAGATTTATTGAACATTAAATATCTTAACAGCAGCAATGGATAACAGATAACCATACTTGTGGCATTTTAAATTGAAGCAGACTATCAAACTGTGGGTCACAATTGCCATTCATAGCATTGAAGGTTTGTGGGTCTGTTTGAGTGTGTCTGACCTGATAATGGTGTGCATACCGCGGACCTGCGGCGTGCTCTCCAAAACACAGAGCGTTTGGGGTAGGGGCTGAGCTTGATGGGCAGAGGCCAGCGCCGCCCTGTTACCATGGCCACCAGAGAGATACAGGAAGTGGTCAGTGGAACGTCACATTTAAACTGGGCCACCAGCACATGCAAATACACATGGACATGTCTACACATCTCCATCTCTCTCTCTCTCTCTCTCTCTCACACACACACACACACACACACGTCATGTTGAGCATTACTGGGCACAGTTAGTTGCTTGGAGGAAAGAAGTGCAAATGAAGCAGCAAATACAGTCACTTAAGAACAGCCACTACCATTGGCACTCCTAACAGGGGCTCTTACAACCAAACTAACTGACAAATGTTCCTGAGTGTCTATGCATTATTTGATTACAGAAATTCCCTGCCATCAGTTCTTGGCCAGATCATGGCAACACCTATCCGGCATTATTTCCATTTGGAGCAAATCAGTTTCAGTGACATGATTTAAAATCACTCATTAATTATATATTCCAAGCTAGTCAGTCAAACATTGCACATAGCATTTTGTCTGAGCAAAAGCTTATATGAATCACACAGTTAAATAACAAAAAAAAGGTTAGGTGAATTCAGGTATATTGGGTCAGCAAGTAAATAAAGACAGCATTTACTTTCTGGACTGATAAATGAAACATAAAACTTACACTATTTGTTCAAACATATGTGGACACCTGACCATCACACCCCTATGTGATTCTTGAACATCCCATTCCAAAAGCATGGGAATTCATATGGAGTTGGTCCCCTATTTGCTGCTATAATAGCCTCCACTCTTCAGGGAAGGCCTTCCATTAGATTCTGGAATGTATCTGTGGGAATATACACTGTACCAAATTTCAGCTAAATAGGACTTATGGTTGCTGAGAAACATTTATTTGAACTTAGCCCCACCCCCTATGTATGATAATGCCCCAAACTTAGCATATGACCTCAGAATGGTATCCTGTATACACCTTGCAAGCACTAATGAGTTGCATCTGTTTTCGTAAATGAGACTCATCAAGGCTAATCATAATTGATTGTACTGTGGCAGCACATTTCAAAGTGCACATTTCTTTGCACATTTCAAAGTGTTCTGGATCATTTTTACGGTTCACACTCTTCTGAATACTTTGACACCATTTTTTTTGCAGATTGGGCTAAAAACCTAGGGGAAGTATACAAAATAGGTTTAGCATGTTATGAAAATTATCTTAAATTGTAGTGTTCAGAGCTTAATTGTCCAAAAGGAAAATCTGTGTGCTAATAGCCACAGAATCAGCATAACAAAGTAGATTTATTGTACATCTTATTTTACAAGTGATAATTATTTTCGTGTACAAAAAAATGAATAGAGCCCCCAGTGGCCAATATGCTTTCTTTCCCAATAGGAACCTACGTTTCATAGAAATAGCTCAATGTTAACCCTATCAAAATATGAAAGCTTACTGGCTGATGACCACCATGTTTATTAACTAACTTTGTAATCAACATATGCTCTTGCGCATTAGCACGTAAATGATGTATACCATATTTCAGTCTTATCGGACCTATGGTTCCTGAGAAAGGGTTATCTGATCTTAGCTCCACCACTTTGGTATGAACACACGCCAAACTGTGCTTCTGACTTCAGAATCTCGTCTTGCATAAACCTTTCAAATTTGGTGCGAATCCATTCAAGCACCACTGCCTGATGTTGGACAAGAAGGCATGCAGTTGGTGTACCAGTTCGTACCAGTTCATACCAGAAGTGCTGAATGGGGATGAGGTCAGGGCTCTGTGCAGTCCAACTGACTTCTCCACACGAACCTTTGGCATAACATTTCTTTATTCACCTCTCATTGTGCACAGGGGCACGGTCATGCTGGAACAGGTTTGGGCTAAGCCCCTTAGTTCCAGTTATGGGAAATCTTAATGTTAATGCAAAGAAAGACATTTGAGAAAATTGTGTGCTTCCAACATTGTGACAACAGCATGGGGAAGACCCATGAATGGGTGTGATGGCCAGATGTCCACATACTTCATATAGTGTAAGTGCCTAATAGAAATAACAAATTAATTCATATGATATAAGGGATGTTGATAATCGCCGAACAGGAAAGTCATCCCAAAAATCCTGGGGTAGGTTTTTCACAAGGTTATAAAATTGTCATGAATAATTTATTCCATATATCTATGATGCATATGTACTACTGTAACAATGAGAATAAAATTAGTTAAAATCATGTGCAGATATTTATAAGTTAATAATTTCAAAGTGAAGCATGGTTCAGGGTAATTGGGACAGATTAAAACAATAAGTGAAGAGACAGGAAAATAGAAGGGATGATACTTACCTTTTAGCAGTGGTTTTCTACTGTGATTATTACTTGTACTGAATTTTAGAAAACATTGGTTATGAATTTGGGAAATGTTGAAGATTTTCTACACTCTGTTACTATTGTTATTGAATTACAGAATGCTACTTAGGCCAACATCTTAATATGTAGTCAATTTGACTTTGTTTATATTTCATTCAATATTAGAATATGTTGATGAATTTGGATAAGATTTGTAAAAATCGTATTACTGAAATGTGATTTATTGATGCCATTAATAAGTTACAAATGTACAAATAAATAATCTTTTAAAATGTCATTGTGGATGAAAGTAAACACATAAACCAGTGAGTATGTGTCCCAAACATGTCATTAAAATATTACGTGCAGTCAATCATGATAAAGGAGGAAGCCATGCATCTACAGATTATGAGAAACATTTTATCTTCATGTTGTTCATCATGTTCTTCATGTATATAGTCAACACCTTGAGGATTTTAGAGATTTATCATGTTTTGGGGTATTTGTTTTTATTAATGGCAAAAAAAGCTTAGACAATGTGGAAATTCAATGTGTCCCAGTATATCTGAATTCATCCACCTTTATGTTATACGCAACTAACTGTTTGAGAAATCTCACATCAAGTTAGACACAACTTGCAGCATTTGACTTGACCACATCAAAATCACACTTCTGGCTGCAGGTATGCTCTCGCTACAATAATTAAAAGCAAGCAATGATAAATAAAAATAACATGCAAATCTCACATATCCCAGCGGAGTTTCCTCTATGGATGGAGAACAAACAAACAAAACAAAAAACAGAAATGACAACAAGTAAAGAGGGAAAAGAAAAGATAGATCACATTACTCAAAAGGTGAAAAAGGGATGAAGGAAATTTGGGAGAGGAGTCAGAAGTGTGACTTGTATGCTTTGCACTTAACAAGACCTGGCAGACAATGATTAGACTTGATCACCAATTATCAACACCATGTTGCATGTTTTCTGTTGTAAACTCTCTGCGCTGTGTTCTTTGAAAAATGTGTCTGTACTGTGTATGGTGTCTGCTGATGCTGTCACTCTCTTATTCACTCTGAATGTCACTGGCAACAGAGTGCAGCAATGCAAAAGCCTGATACATCCTGTGTCATAAGAAAGAAGAGCTGTACTTCCTCTCTAGCTCTCGGTTAGCTTGCCCAATGGAAAAACTCAAGTCTTTGTAGTAGACACTGGAAACATTTCTGTGGGCAAGATCTTCAAGAGACAGTGACAGTAAGACAAAAAGGGAGGGAGGGGTCAAGCGTAGGAAGACAGTTGTTTATTTTAGACACAGAATGCAGAAGAAGTGTCTCTTTCAAAACAGTAATGCATGGAAAGAGACTGATGTCTCTACTGAACTTGCTTCTGACTGCTGCACACTTGGGACAAAACAATGAAAATGATATGTTTGGGAGCTGTTAGATTCTCATGCATGTTGATCTGAGTGTTTTACATTGGTAAAGATGGCAAGGATGTATTAATACAAGTATCTAAGTGATTTATATAAACAGGCAGTGCCCTCTCTTGGGTAAGTGGTGTAGGTGCAGCATTCTCAGGAGTAAGTGAGCAGATACAGATTGCTAATAAATGTGGACAGAAGTTTTCCCCTTGCTGCTGGTCTGAAGCCAATTTTGTTAATGGTTAAAACACCAATTTTATGCTTTAGACTTTATATTCTATATGCTTTATATTAATATTCACTTAACTTCTTGCAAATAAATATCTAATTTGAGTACCTAATACCTATGAAAGGGTTGGTCAACATTAGCTCAAAACACACCAATTATACATATATAAGCTTACACATACATAATGTATCAATAAATAAATCCTTTGAATCATCATCATCATCATCATCATCATACTACTACTCTTTAGTAACAATACTTGTGTATTTTAAGTCATAGATATAAACAAAATGGACCAATGAAGTTAATGAAAGTCAATAAATATGTGTTATGGGGCAAACAGCTCAAATGAACAGATGTTAAATTATAATTGAAAATATTCCCTTTAAATATTTACATGGACTATATGAAAGGTTTTTCCCCCACCTTTTATAATGATATTGTACACAAATATCTACCGAAAATCTCAGAGTTCATAACTATTGCTTTTACAGATTGGTTAAAGTGTTTTTAAATGGATGAACTGATTTCAGAGCAGCACTATTTGGGTACCTTTGCCTGCTGAGGCAGATGGTGTGAAAGTGAAGTTTGGTGCTACTCTACCTGACACTGAGCTCGCGCTGCATCCCCATCGAGGGGAAGAGGCATACAGGAAGGGATAGAGAGATGGAGGGGGAGATCAGAGGGAGGGAGAGAGAGAAAACAGTTCGAGTGCAGTGAGTGGGCAAAGCCAACACAGTGTCAACCAAAAAAAAAATTTTTTTTTAATCAACACATTCTATTAATTACCATTATACCCATACAACAACCTACATCCTTGTTAATGCTACTAGACACCAAATGTATCTAGTTACTGTAATTTCAAATGGTTCAAATTTGAATCAATTTCTTTCTGATTGTTGCATCACTGTATGCCAAAAGCTTTGTTTGAACATACACTTTCACCAAAAATATGTAAGTGAAATAATGCACTACAATGGGTATAATGACTAATTGTACTTTCAGACCTCTCTGAAAGTATTGGAACGGCAAGGCCAATTGTTTTGTTTTTGCTATACACTGAAGACATTTGGGTGTATTAAACAATTTAGAACATGGCACCTTTTGTTTGAACCCACACATTTTTCAAGTGATCAAAAATTTTGGAACATGACTGCTGATAAGTGTTCCTTGTTACCCAAGTGTGCCCTGTTAGATTGATTGTTTAAACATTTAATAGCTCTGAATATCTATTCTTGGTCTGGGAAATGGGTTTTGCCTGTGAAGACTGCATTTTTTGTTAAAATGGATAAACCAACATGAAGACCACAGAAATGTCTATGAGAGAAAAGCAAGCCATTTCGTAGCTAAGAAAAGAGGGAAAATCGATCAGAGCCATTGCACCCACATTATGCATAGCCAATAACACAATTAAGAATGTCTGGAAAAAGAAAGTAACTACTGGTGTTCTAACAACCAGACATTGAATAGGCCGGCCAAAGAAAACAACAGCAGTTGATGACAAACATTGTGACAGCTATGAAGAAAATCCAGTTAGTGACATCACAGTGCAGGGGTGAAAGTATCACAATCCACGATTTGAATATTTTGAGAGCAGAAATATAGAGGCCATACCCCAAGAAGCAAACCAAACCACCAGATTAGAATTCGCAAATAAAATAAAGAGAGGAGCACCAAAATTTCTGGAACCAAGATTAACCTCTACCAAAATGATGGAAAGGCCTAAGTTTGAAGAAATAAAGATCTGCTCATGGTCCAAAACATTCAAGCTCATTGGTCAGGCACAGAGGAGGTAGTGTCATGGCTTGGGCTTGCATGGCAGCTTCTGGAATAGGGTCACTAATCTATATTTCTGATGTAACTCATGATAGTAGCATCAGAATGAATTCTGAAGTTTACAAAAACATTCCTTCTGCCAATTTAAGGGAGATGAATCCTAATTAGGAGGAACTTCATTATGCAGCAAGACAATGACCCAAAACACACTGCCACAACAACAAAGGACTTCATCAGGGGACAAAAGTGGAAGGTTTTAGACTGGCCAATTCAATCACCAGACCTTAATCCAACTGAGCATACATTACAACAACTGAAATAAGCTGTGGTACAAGCCTGGAAAAGCATCATGAAAGAGGAATGCTCAGTTTGGTGAGGTCAGCCGGCTTGATGCAATTACTGCAAGCAAAGTTATGCAACCAAATAGTAAGTGCTATTTACTTTAAGACTACCTTTTCCAATACTTTTGCTTACATAAAAATTGGGTGGTGTTCCACCAAAGGTGCCAAGTTGTAAATCTAGATGTAAATATCAGGAAATCCCAAACCCAAATGTCTTCAGGGTACTGCAAAAACAAAAGATCTGGCCTTGTTCCTTTGGAGGGGACTGTATACACCAACAATTACTAAAGAACTTTTAATATTGAATGGTTTGTGAGGAGTATAAAAATTATATAAGTAATATGCGTTCAGTTTTGCAGTCAGCAGATCTCAACCCAAATAAACACCTATGGGAGATTTCGGTCCAACGTATTAGAGCTGATTTATACTTCTGTGCCTGAGCATAGTTCACGGGCGCTCGCATAAGGGTGCGTCATACCTGCACATAACATTAGCATGTCCACTAAGGGGCAGTGTCACATAAACAACACCAAAATTGACAGAAAAGAGACAGCAAGAAACAGAAAACACTCTCAGAAGCCAAAACAAAGGAGGAGAGCTCTCTGTTTCACTGGAGAAACATAAATAAAGGGCAACACCAGCATAACTTTGTTTTGTAAGCGCTGGGTTGCTTCTGATTCATGAGTCCACCATTTTTAATTTTTTCAAAAACAGTTATTTTACTTTTCCTACACATTTGTTCAATCATGACTTCAAACTGTGAAACTGATGCGGTCATCCAAATGGATGACAGTATCATGAACCCAACATAAGAAACACTTGTTTCTAGAATTTCATTTGCTCATGGGGAGACAGGTGAGATCATAAAACCTACAAGCATACCCATAAACCCACTCCCCCTGTCAAGATGCAAATACACATTAACACAGAAGTAAATGAGGAAATGTCTTTCAGAAGAGTGGTGTTTTATTCCAAATGTATAGTTTCAGAGCACTGATACTGTTCTGGCAACTTGTGGTGGCCTTACTGAGATTTATTTTCCAACAAACAGCACAGTGAAAAATTCAAGAGATTAACAATTTTAGGAAATGAAAGTTCAAAAATGTAGAGCTAAGTACATACTTTAATGTAAAACTAGTAATTTACAAAAATTTATAATATAATTAATAATTTTAACCAAAATATCTGTAGGGCAATACTGTGGTGCAGCAGGTGACATCGCCACCTCACAGATCCAAAGCCCCCAAGTTCAATCCTAAGTTTCAGTTACTGTCCAGGATAGGCTCCAGTTTCTTACCCTTACCAATATATAAAGTGCTTATTGAAGATAATATGATGAAAATGGTAAAAGACTACAGATAGAATGATATTTTAGTGCAATGCTAGCACAGCCAAGCAAATATAAATGCCATTAAAAATGAATGCAGAATATGATTAAGAAAGACATGCCAAGATAAACGTTTCATTTTGCATTTTAAACTTGGGGGTAGGGAAAAAGTTGACCACATAACTGCAATAGCTGACTGACTGTAATCTAATGGCGGATTGGCTTACCTCTTCCAGCTGACTGTGCACATGCTGAACAATCAGATCAATAGCCACCATGTTCCCACCCCCTATGAAGAGACAAGACACACAATGTGTGTTTGATTTAGTGGTGTGTTTATGTAAGAATTAGTGCTTATTGCTATGTCTAGTATGTATTCAAAAGGATCTACATAATCCCAGTTACATGGCAAGTTATAAATTTTATAGAAGTGTGAAGATTGGTGGTTAGCTTTCAGTGATGAAGTTTATCTTACCATTTCATTCATGTGAGATTCAAATTCAAAATTAGTTATTTTCTCTGTAAGGTGATAAAACTTGGGCACCCACCTCGTGGCACAACAATATCTGCTAGTCTCATGGTCGGCTCTATATATTGTTCAAAGGCAGGCTTTACAAATTTGTTGTACTGTTTGATAACTCCTTCAATCTCTCGGCCTCGCTCAGAAATGTCCCTCCTAAGCCTCCGTACCAGTCGTATGTCAGAATCTGTGTCCACGAATATTTTCATGTCTAACAACTGAAACAAAAACAAACAAAAACAACCAACCAGTTGTTTGGTCAACCAACCAGTAACAATGCATTGAATATACACTATTAGGCCAAAAGTATGTGGACAGCTGACCAATCACAGCCAATGTGCTTGTTGAACAACAAACTGCAAAAAGTTCTGCTTTAATGGAGGAAGTCACACTTCTAGATGATTAAATAATTTTGTGCATTTCATGAGTAACACCTGACTGCTAATTACACCCTTAATGATTGTGGAAGTAGGAAGGGTGTGCATATTTTTTTCCACCTGGTTTCTGAAAGTTGGTTAAATTTTTTTTGGGAAAAAAGAGATTACTGCATATTGAAATCTGTTTTTTTTTTTCACCTGAGGTTATTTGTTTGTTTATAGAAGTTGGTGAAAATTGAAAAGTAAAAATAGAATTGAAGGAGGATGTACTTTCTTTTTTTCCCCATGACTGTATAGTGAGTTTTCCATCATTTCAAAATGGGTGTCAAGGCATTTATTAAAGCCATTAACACGGTTAAATGATTACAGACCAGTCGCTTTAGCATCTGTAATCATGAAGTCCTTCAAAAGACTGATACCCTTCAAGACCCCCTCTATTTCACACAGAGTGCTAACAGGTTTGTGGACGATGCCATAAATGGTAAATGAATGAATGATCTGCACTTATATAGCACTTTTATCCAAAGCGCTTTACACTGTTTCTCATTCACCCAATCACACCAATGCAGGGCTGCCATGCAAGGCACTAACTTGCCATTGGGAGCAACTTGGGGTTCAGCATCTTGCCCAAGGACACTTCGGTATGTAGCGTCATGTGGGCCGGGAACCGAACCACCAACCCTACGATTAGTGGACAACACACTCTACCACCTGAGCCACAGCCACCCCTGTGTGGCTTTGCACTACATACTGCAGTATCTGGACAGGTCTCTCACCTATGGCCATATCCTCTTTGTGGATTTCAGTTCTGCTTTATGTACAGGTATATGCATATGTTATGCAGATAAACTGAGGTAGCTTAACACATCTCCATCTGTCTGCCACTGGATCATCAATTTCCTTTCCAACAGGAAACAGTACACAATGACTGATAGGTGAGGCAGAGTGGGTCTGAAATGTAGTAGTAACACATCATGTGTTACTACATTTCAGACCCACTCTACCTCAACAACAGTGCTTCTCAAGGTTGTGTGCTCTCTTCGAACTCTACTCGCTGTACACCAATGACTGTATTTCTGAGAGTGACTCCATCAAGCCTATCAAGTTTGCTGATGGTACCACCTTGGTGGGACTTCAAACAATGATCAGTCCACCTATCAAAGAGAACTGAGTGGTCTGGTGGCATGGTGTGATGCTAACAACTTAGAGTTAAACATGTAGAGATGATCACTGACTTCAGAAGGAAGCATCCACCACACCTTCATAGCAATAAAAACACTCAATAGTCAGCAGAGCAGAGTCACACAAATTCCTGGCCACCATCATCCAGCAGGACTTCAGATGGGACAGTAGCACAGACCCAATCATCAAGAAGGCCCTGCAGTGCCTGCAATTTCTATGAAATTCAATTACAGTTGTAGAAATAATTATTAACCTCTAACATTTTTTGCTGTATCAGAATTGTCCACATATCAAATTAAACTTTCTGTACAGATATATTGTACTGTTTTGTATTGCACTGTATTGTATTGTTCTGCACTGTACTCTTAATTTGGATGTGCTGTTATGTACTATGTGTGACACTGCACCAAAAAGAATCCCATGTACACCCTGCAGTTGGCAAATAAAAACTCTGATTTTGATATTTTATAACAAGTCATACCTTCAACAACTCCTTATCTGCAAAGGACATTATTCCTTCAAATATAATGACACTGGCACCATACACAGTTTTCTAGAAGAAGAGACAAATAATTACAGCACAGTATATTGTGTCAATGTGAGATCTTTCATTTCAATCATGTAATATATTAATCAGATAAGACAAATTAGAATAACAATGGCATTTTCATGTAGGGTCAGGGACATGGTTATGGATAGCATACCATTTACTGAGATGAACAGAAAAATCTCCAGGATATACAGCATGATTTGTGTTTGTTAAAGAGAAGGTTTGATTGAGACATGTGCATGTGTGTATGATGTACTTACCCACTCTTTCTGACGGCCATGTGTAGTGAAGTCATACACCGGTATCTTCACACTCTTGCCCTGTTTAAGTTTTCGGAGTGTGTAGACAAGCAGGTTGAAGTCAAATGCATCTGGGTGGTCAAAATTATAGTCATTGCTTGCAGCTAGCAACTGTTCTTCATCTGAAAGGACCTAATCAGATCACAACACAGTAGGATCAGAACACAGCAAAAATAATCTAATACCATGAAAGAGTTCAGGATAATGACAGCTATAGTCAGTGAGACAGTCATAATTCAATCAGTAAGGGATCATTAAGTAGGTTAAAATGACTCTAACTAGGTACATGCAGTACACAATATACACTCATCACTTTATTAGGCAACAAACTAACTGCCCCTAACTACGTTCACCCTTTAATGAAGGTGACCCTAGGCATGTGTGGAATATAAATTTACCATTTATATCCAGAATTTCATGTTTTTCTGTAAAGCTGCTTTGTAACAATGTCCACTGTTAAAAGTGCTATACAAATAAAAATGAACTGAATTGAATTGAACAGACTACGTGTAATTATTGACTATAAAGGAAAACCCCACCCAGTGAGAGGCTGACTTCTCGAGAGCGGACTCCTCTGTCTGAACAACTGATTGCCTAAATGGCTTTAAGGCTACTAGTCCTGGTGCTACCTGTGACCACATCATGAAATATTGTGCTGACACACTTGCATGGTGTTGACCTCCATTTTCAGATTGCCATGGTATTGACCTACATCTTCAATACATCTCTATTTCTGTCTGTGCCCCCCACTGTCCATGTGCCTCAGAACTACAAACCGTCATGCTTGAACGACTACCTTCCACTAGCCCTGTAGACATATGTGATGATTCAAAAGATTATCAAAGGACTACATCTACTCTGTTCTCAGCTTTTTAACCTGCTCCAGTTCACTTACAGACCCAACAGAAGTACCAACTCCCACCCCATGCACAAGTTATCCCATCTAGACAAAGGGAGGGTGAACTATGAGACTGCTATTAATTGACTACTGAGTTCATCTTACAATACCACTGTTCCCCCTATACTATTAATAAAGAGGAGATCTCTAGAGCCGAACTTGCTCTGCAAACGGGTTCAAAAATTCCTCACAAGCCAACCACAGGTGGATAATGGGGTGGCTACACATCCATTTCACTCACCCTGAAAACCCTGCTGTTCTTTATTGGTCTGATCATGAACGATGATGAACAGGCCTACTTGAAGCAGGTGGATGATCTAGCTCAATGGTGTCTGGCCAATAACCTTGTGCTGAACATCAGTAAGACCAAGGAGATGGTCAAGGACATCAGGAGACAGCAGTCTGGAAAATACTTCTCTATATATACACACAGGGTATACTATATGCCCAAAAGTGTCTGGGCACATGACCATCACAGCCATATGTGGGCCTTCCCCACACTGTTGCTACAATGTATAAGCACACAATTGTCTAGAATGTCTTTGTATGCTGTAGCATTACTTCCAATGAAGGGAAAGGGCCCAAACCTGTTTCATCATGACCATGCCCATGTACACAAAATGAGGTTCAAGACATGGTTTGCCAATGTGGAAGAACTCAAGTGGCCTGAGCCCTGACCTCAACCCCATTGACCACCTTATGGTATGATTTTGAATGTTGAAGAAATTGAATGAGGCAGAACAGGGAAGAAAAGCGGAGCAACATCTTCAGCTGAACAGGAAGGCTGAGCGGCGTCCTCAGCTGAACAGGGATGCTGAGCGGCGTCCTCAGCTGAACAGGGATGCTGAGCGGCGTCCTCAGCTGAACAGGGATGCTGAGCGGCGTCCTCAGCTGAACAGGGATGCTGAAGGACGTTGACACAGCAGGCTATACTAGATCGACAGTGGGAGAGGGAGGGTGGGAGATAGTTCCAGCCTGGTTGGAAGGCTTCCCATGACAGAGTACATCACGTTGAGCTATTCCCTATTGTTTTTATGAAGGAGAATTTTCCATCCTTCTCCCACTTCAGCTTCTCCTTTTCATAAAGGGCAGCTTGAACCCTAAAAAAATCTGCTGCATCCATACTGAGGTCTTGATTTCTGTCACGATTTGGAGATTGATGCAAGTGCAGATTTAAAGTTTAATACTATCAAAACAAAACACCAAAAGACACCATGAACACATGAAAATGAAAACAAACACAAAACAATACATAGGCACTGCAAGAGCAAAACATGGCAACAAAAGACAATCAAAGCAAGACAAAGAGTGCAGTGCAAACTGGGACTATGTACACACACACACACACACACACACACACACACACACACACACAAGTGCTTGTTAACATGAATGAGATTCAGATGCAGGTGGTCATGTGACAGTGATGCAGAGGTGCAGTGGCTGCTGGGAACTGTAGTTCAGAGTTCCTTCTCTGATACATGACACAGGCACTGCCCGTTTCAAATTCCCCCACAACATTTCAAAGGGATTCAAATATGGGCTTTGACTAGGCCATTCCATAACCCTCCATTTCTTCTTCTTGAGCCATTCCTTGGTGGATTTGCTAGTGTGCTTAGGATCATTATCCTGTTGAAAGGTCCAGTTTCGGTTCAACTTCAACATTTGGACAGATGGCATCATTATCTTCAAGCACTCTTTGATATGATGTAGAATACATAGTTGAATCAATGAATGCAAGCTGTCCAGTCCCTGAGCCAGTGAAGTAACCTCAAAGCATAGCATATGCTTCACAGTTGGTATGAGGTGCATCTTCTGAAAAGCTGTCTTTGGCCTGCGCCAGACATGTATGCTGTTACTGTGGCCAGACAACTCTATCTTTGATTCGTCTGTGCAGCACATTATTCCAAAAGGCCTGGTCTTTGCCTGTATGCTCACTGGCAAACTGTCGTCTTGCAAAGGCTTTTCCCCATGTTCCCCTCTTTAGTTCCAAAAGAGGTCATTTCAAAATAATAGCTAAGAGACAGATTTATTTCAGCGTTTATTTAACGTAACATATTTTCAGTGAGTTAAAAGTTCTGGATATAAATGGTACATACACTTGTTAGTATTTGGTGGCATTGTCTTTTAAACTTGAATCAAATGCTTGGATAGCCTTCCACAATATTTTGCTGGAATTTTTACTCATTCCTCTTGACAGAACTGTATGAGCTCATTCTGGTCATGGCTTTGTGATGGCCACTTCAGTTCTTTCACTTTGTTGCCTTCAGCTATTTTATTATAACTTTGGAGGCATGCTTAGTATAATTGTTCTGCTCAAAGATATAGCTGCAACATAGTTTTAACTTTCTGGCTGATGTCTTGAAGTGTAGCTGATGTCTTGAAGTTTTTCTAGATAATCCTCCTTCCTCATGATGCCATCCATTTTCTCAAATGCACCAGTTCCTTTTCCAGCAAAACACCCCCACAACATGATGCTGCCACACCCTAATGATTCACAGTTGAGATGGTGTTCTTCAGATTAAAAGCCTAGTCCTTTTTTGTCCATAAGTATTACTGATCATTTTTGTTTAATCTGAGCAGAGAATACTCCTCCAAAAGGTTCACCATCTACAAGCTTTAGTCTGCCTTTTTTATGCCAGTATAGGACAGGGACTTCTTCCTTGTATGACAGCCTTTCAGGCCATGGCAATGTAGGACTCTCTTAATGGTGGATGCACATACTTTGGACTTGGTGCCTCCATCTCCTTCACCAGTACCCTTGTTGTTGTCTTGGGGTTCTTTCTGTCTTTCGGACCAAAGTCTGTTAATCTCTGGAAACAATGCCATATATGTGTGGTACCAAGATTTTTATATTGCATGCAATTGTTTGTACAGATGTGTCAAAGCATCTGGAATTTGCTCCTAAGGAAGAACTGGACTTTATCTGAGGTCATGGCTGAGTACAAATTGTGGACCTCAACTGTGTGTGTGTGTATATATATATATATATATATATATATATATATATATATATATATATATATATATATATATATATATATCTCCTTAATTTATCATGAAATAATGAGGAAAGAGGCCATGGCTGTTCTTGAAACTGCGTATCAGTCAACTGTCCATTTACTTTTGAGCCTGTGTAAATGGAGAGACTGCAGTAATTCTAACATCTCTCACAGCAATAACTGGCCAATCTGGTACAGTCCATGAGGATGAGATGCACTGTAGTACTTAAAGCAGCTGGTGGCCACACCAGATACAGACTGTTATTATTTATATTGAACCCCCCCCCCCCCTTTGTTCAGGGACTCATTGTTCCATTTCTGTTCATCAAATGTCTGTGAAACTTGTTCAGTTTAAGTCTCAGTTGCTGAATGTTTTTGTTAATAGAAATATTTAAACATGCTAAGAAATTTGTTGGAAATAAAAGTAGTTGAATGTGAGAGGACATTTTGACATTTTTTTTTTTTTTGCTGGAGTATATATCCTACCCATTGACCATGTCTGTGCAGGCCACACAAGTTCTTCCATACCTACATTGGGAAATCATAACTTTATAAACCTCACTTTGTGCATAGAGGCATTGCCACAATGGAACAGATCTTTGCTTGGCCACATAATTACAGTGAAAGGAAATCTTAATGCTCAAACCTACTGAGACGTTCCAGACTGTCTCTGAAAGACCCTAGTTACAAAAAATATACACAGTTCAAACTCTCAGTGTGTGGTAGTATAAGGAGGGCTTGGTGTTCTCAAATTTGTACCTCAGGCAGGTGGTGCACAGTTTGACATACTCCCACACATCCTTCTGAACAGCTGGCAACCAAGCAACTTCCAACATCTCTAACACCTCTGTCTTCAGTCTTCCTAGATGGCCCCTTAGGGGACTTGAGTGGATGTAGTACTGGAAGAAAGATACCAAACTACCAAAAAAGAGCACACCATAGTGGTCCCTCGAACCCAATTGGATCCCTTGGTAAGTGGCAGTCTTGCAGCTTGGTTCTGAGCTGAATGACGGTGTTATTAGTTGTTTGTGCTTGAGCTATTTCTGATATGGTAAATCAGTGTGGTGATGGTAAGAAACAGTCAGACAGGGTGCAGGGCCAACCAACAGCCTTTCCTATAATGTACCCTAAAGTTAAAAAGTTGCAATTGCAAGGTCCACCTCATGTGGCAGGTGGAGGTTTTTGGGCAGTTAAATGGCCAGACAAGTGCCTGTGAAGACATCAAACTCCACTTCTTCTAGAAAATGTCTCTACTTTTCTACTGTCCACACTCCTGTCAAACATTCTTTCTCTAAGGTGGAGTAGTTGGCAAACAATAGACTATAACTCTACATATACAAAAAACAAAATACAAAAACTCTCTCTTCCTCTTTTTTGTTGGGTCAGAATGCCCCCAGTTTGATCACTGGCATCAGAATAGACTTGAAAGGGTAAACTTTAGGGATGCACCGAAATGAAAATTCTTGGCCAAAGCCGAAACCGAATATAATGAAAAACTTGGCTGAAAGCCGAAACCGAACACGTTTTTTCCGCATTTTTTCATTTTTTCCATTTATTTTGCCATTTTTTTCACCATTGCATTAATTAAATAGTCAAAATATGCTTTTAACTATTTTGTCTTGCTTTTCAAAGAAAAAATCAATTACAAAAACTACAATTTCAAAATATTTATTAATACACTGAACTTTTTTTTTTATTCCAGCAGGCATAGGCTACCAACAAGGCACAATATAACTTTAAATAAATAAATGAGTAAAATAAAAATATTTTGATGTGGTTATCTTTGAGCCCCCCTTGAATAGTCTATATTAGGCCTATAACTGACTGCTGAAAGAATGTAACACTCTGTAGCCTACAACAAAAAAAGTGCATTAAAAAGTGCATTGACAAGAGTGCAAAAAATGGTTCTATTCTGTTCTATATTCTATATCTGCTGATTATATTGGGGATATATACCGCTCGCGTCCCTGTACACCTCGTGGAGTATTATAGTAGATATAGTATAGTGAGATACGTTGTAAATGTTATATCCCGTGATAGATTTAGTTAGTTTAAACTATAGATTAGTTCATTTAGTCCCTTTGCCTGTCTTGACTACGTTTTTTGGATTATGATTTGGATTTGTCTGCCTGCCCTTAAATTAATACATCTTTACCTGCTTCCGTACTCTACTCCCTTACGTCTCGTGACGTGACACAATACTCCGGAACAGAAACAAAAAAGTAAACATCCGAAGAGCACGTGTGTCGTGCATGTAGCTCGCGCATGCACGCGCCCACTCATCGAGGTCGTGACATTCGCGCGTCTCACTCTGATTTCTAAGCTATTCAGTCACATCATCAAACACGTCATTGTTCGGTCAAATTTATTTGGCGGAACACCAAAAATGCTTTTTTTGCTATTTTCGGCCGAATAATTTCGGTTGCCGAACATTCGGTGCATCCCTAGTAAAGTTAGGTCGGGTTGGGCGAGCACTGAGGAGTTTTAAAGTGCTTTTTTGCCGGCCTGGCACTCTGGTGACCAATTCCATTGAACACCCTTGTTTTTTTTAAGATAGTTCAAAAGGGCTGTATGGTATATAAAACCGGAAATAAATTTTTGGCATCACCCTGCTAATCCATTGAACCACTGGAGAGATTTCAGGTCCGTTGTCGCTGGGTAGTCAGCAATGAATTAGGTCTTGGATTGGTCAATCTCCACATCTTGTAAAGAGACAATATGGGCCAGAAATTTCAGGTGCTGCTTGAAAAAGTAAGTAAGGCATAATAGAGTGTCATAGCTGAACTTAGTTGGTGGTGAGTGGGTATTGGTGGCACTGGCATTTCCAACCATTAGTGATGCAGGAATGGATGCAAGACACACCCCTGCTCTGACTTCAGTCCAAACTCAGGATAAGTGGACATGTCAGCGTCGTCCACGATGTTGGTGTCCAATGTCCAAGAAGAACCATGCGAATCATATGTAACAGGTCACTTAGCTCTAGAGTGATGTATCTTTCCATCAGCCATGATGAACTAATGTTGAGTTTGTATAACTATATTGGCCAAGTCTTCACTAAGGTAAGCCCACAGGTTTCCCTGCATCAAGGTGAATGCGCTCCCTGTATCCACGATTGCCTTCACCAGCCTACCACCCACCGTCAGTGGTAGCTGAAGTAAGGAGTGAGAAGACTGGAGTGATGTGCAATGGTCACCCCAGCAAGGTCTCTGGAGCTACGGTAATCAGGTGCTTTCTTGCAGCTCATCTTTTGAGTTCTGAAAAGCAACCTTCTGCCAATAAATTTTTTGCTCCCACACAGTCTTTCTCAACCATAGTGACAGGGCTCTACAGTGCGGTCATTTAGTGACCTGTTCGAAGTTGTATAATACAATTGGAATAAAAACTACAACTCCAAAATCTAGCTACACGGCACTTAGCTACTTTCGCACTACTTTTCATCACCTCAGTCAACCGAACAAGTGTGCAAATACTGCAAAGAAGCCATTATGATGACAAGAGTAACACAAAACATCATCTGCTTCTCTCAACTTGCCGATCTCACAAACTGCAATCTTTTATTGACCACGCAAAATGACATGAACCTGCGACTGTGACATGCTTGTGTAGCCACAGCGGTGTCAGGTGCCAGTAAATTAATAATAATGCTAATGCTACAAGGTGAGTTTAATTCAAACTTCTTTATTAAATAATTCCTCACCAATCATAATCAAGAGTAGCAACTGTTCAGTCTGCAAACATACAGTACGTTGCCGCTCTCCCTTCACTCTCTTCACCAACTCTAATAGACAGCGCATTTACGTAATTTAAGCTCACGGTTGCCAGATATCACTAGAAAAGTCCAGTTTTTATGTTTTGATTTAATCCCCCAAAAATGCAATATTATCAGCAGACATGTCAACACTGTGCTGGAGGAACCAATCTATAAGGAACAACTGTTAAACAAACAAACAAAAAAAAGTAAAAGACAAAATCAATTTATCAATTAACCAACAGTATTTCTCATTGCTAATATTTTAATTCAATTAACAGTGACAATGAGCAGAGTGCTTACATTTAACTGTTTATGATAGACCTCTGGATTAAAGCTTAAACAAACAAAAAAAAAAGACTGGTTTCTGGATCGGTATCGGTCGATCAAGATAACAAGAAATCAGTATCGGTCGTAAAAATCCTGATCTGACCATCAGTTATGAAGACCATTGCATCTGGCACATAAATGAATGTACCCAATGACATCCTATATGAGCTTATTTAGATATATACACAATATATGCAGAGCAGTTCGCAAATTGGCTCCAGCCCAGAACCATGACAGTGGAAAATGGCTAATAGTGTAGCTTTAAATATATTTAAGAGGAGCAGACTTCAAAGACTGAACATTGAGGTTTTTTGTATTTGTTTACAAGGTGGAACAGGTTAACGGTTCTTGTTTTTTGAATACAGCCTGTAAAATTAACTGAAAATCTAAAACTTTGTTTATCCGAAGGTAAATTAATTGGTTATGGCTCACTCTATGTTCCTAATTCCATAATCGACAAGCTCAAGTTTTCTCATGCCTAATTGTGCGTTATATTGTGGCACATTAACGTTACCATCTCTTTAAAAAAAAATAAAATTAAAAATTAAAAAATTCAACCGTCATCCTAAATTTTTGACTCTGCTCCTAAATTTTTGTAATTAGAAGCACAAGTGCTCCTAAAATAAATTGTTACCGCAGAGCCCTGAGTGGTAACCTTAAGTTCCATAAGTTCGACACTGGGTAGATGCAGAATGTCAAGGAAATTCTCACACTGCTCAATGAAGTTGAGAGCATCAGCTGTGTCGCAGGATTTTACAATGGAGAGGAAGTCTAAGCAGACAGGAGGTCTTGCACAGAAAGAGAAAGCACCAGGTAGGGTTTATGAATGGGATGTTGGAAGGGACAGAATACCTATAGGCTGACTTATGTTGTATGTATTATCCAAGGGAGTGGGTTGAGGGACATTAGTGATGTTCTGTGGGGGCTTGAGATAGGATATAGGAGTAATGGTAAGATGGATCTGGGTTAAGACCATGCAATCTAGACAATTTAACATCTCCCATTTAACGTCTCTCCTAAACAAGCACCTACAACAGCTCTCTCCAGTTTCTCCAAAACTGATGGGAAGATCCCTCCAGCCTAGTGCTAGTACCTAATGCTAGTGGTAGCTAGCACACACTCAGGTGTGAGTAAGCACCCCATTTTATTTAAAGAACAGGAATCTATCAAAGTCTGATCTTCTCAACATGTTTGTGGAACAAAGGAGATTTCTGATGACCTCATAAAAAGAGCTGTTGAGACTCATCAGGCTGGAAAAGGATACAAAACCATCTCTAAAGAGTTTGGACTCCACCAATCCAGAGTCAGACAGACTGTGTACAAATTGAGACCATTGGTACCCTCCCCAGAGTGGTAAACCAACAAAGATCACTCCAAGAGCAAGACATGTAATAGTCCAAAAGGTCATAAAGGAACCCAGGGTAACCTCTAAGCAACTAATGGCCTCTCTCACATTGGCTAATGTTAATGTTCATGAGTCCACCATCAGGAGAACACTGAACACCACTAGTGCGCATGGCAGGGTTGCAAGGAGAAAGCCACTGCTCTCCAAAAAGAACATTGCTGGCCTTCCGCAGTTTGCTAAAGGCCATGTGGAGAAGCCAGAAGGCTAATGGAAGTCTTTTTGTAGATGGATGCAACCAAAATAGACATTTTTGGTTTAAATGAGAAGTGTTATGTTTTGAGAAAGGAAAACACTGCATTCCATAAGGTTCTGCATAAGAACCTTATCCCATCTGTGAAACATGGTGTGGTAGTATCATGGTTTTGGGCCTGTTTTGCTGCATCTGGGCTAGGATGGCTTGACATAATTGATGGAACAATAAATTCTAAATTATACCAGCAAATTCTAAAGGAAAATATCAGGACATCTGTCCATGAACTGAATTTCAAGAATGGGTCATGCAGCAAGACAACGACCCTAAGCACACAAGTTATTCTACCAAAGAATGGTTGAAGAAGAATAAAGTTAATGTTTTGGAATGGCCAGGACCTTAATACAATAGAAATGTTGTGGAAAGACCTAAGCAAGCAGATCATGTGAGGAACTGAAGAGTGTGTGCACTGGGGAATGGGCTAAAATTCCTCCAAGCCGATGTGCAGGACTGAGCAACAGTGACCAGAAACACTGAGTTGCAGTTATTGCTGCACAAGGGGGTCACAGCAAATACTGAAAGCAAAGGTTCACATACTTTTGCCATTCACAGATATGAACTATTGGTCATTTATTTATTGAGGAAAATGATCCAAGTATAACATATTTTGACTCATTTGTTTAATTGGGTTCTCTTTATCTATCTTTAGGACTTGTATCAAAATTTGATGATGTTAAGTTATATTTATGTAGAAATGTAGAACATTCTAAAGGGTTCACAAACTTTCAAAAAACACTGTATATAACATACAGGTACAGATATATGAAAAAGTTGTAAAAATACACAGTTAAAATGTGTTGCTGTCTTGATATGATACGTTATTAATACAACAAAACTGTTTCATTAAAACAAACATTAACTATTTGCCTTCCATAGATATAACAAGAATGTGTTCAGGAGTGGTGACATCACTCTCCATTTTGTCTAAATTGCACAAAACAGGTGACATTCGTTTGTGCTCAATTTGTACCATTAAAATGAACATTGTACAGTGCTGTAAAAAAGGTATATGCCCTATTCTGTTTCTTCTGTTTTTGTGTCTATCTTTCACTCAATTGTTTCAGTAATTAAAACTAAATCTACGATAAAACCAAGGCAACCTGAGTAAACACAAAATGCAGTTTTTAAATGATAATGTTATTTATTGAAGCAAAAAAGTTATCCAGCACCAACTGGGCCTGTGTGAAAATGTATTTGCCCCCATTGTCAGTAATTGCCCAAATCTATTTAACTGCATTCATAATGGGGTTCAGCTGGACTAGACACAACCAAGCTTGATTCAAACCCTCTTCAATCAAATCAACACTTAAATCGAATGTTTTCAACCACATGAAGTTGGTTAAAAGGTCTTATCCAGTAACATACTAAGCCAAAATTGAAATAAATTCCAGAAATGATGAGGAAGAAGGTGATTGAAATACTTCAGTCTGGGAAGGTTTACAAAGCTATTTCCAAGGTTCTGGGACTCCAAAGGACCACAGTGAGAGCCATTATGTCCAAATGGAATAACTTGGCACAGTACTGAACCTTCCCAGAAGTTGCTGACCTTTCAAAATTCCTCCAAGAGCACATCAACTACTCATCCAGCAAGTCACAAAAGACCCAAGGACAACATCAAAGGACCTCTTCCATCAATAAAGGTCACTGTTATAACTCCACTATCAGGAAGACACTGGGCAAAAATGGCAGCCATGGAAGAATTCCACAAAAAGAACATCATACCTATGGTCAAGCATGGAGGTGGAAGTATTATGGTGTGGGGATACTTGGCTGCTTTAAGGCCTGGGCAACTTGCAATAATTGAAGGAAACATAAATTCTGCTCACTACCAAAAAATCCTGAAGGCGAATGTCTGGCCATCAGTCCATAAGTTGAAATTCATACTCTCTTTTGTATGAGATATACACAAAAACAGAAGAAATCAGCATGGGGGCAATACTTTTTCACAAGTAAATACCTTTTCTCTCTCATACACAAGAAATCGTGCATACCCAGGTCATTACCATGGAGATATAAACAAACCATCGTCACATGCTGTGGCGTGAGGTAGCGCGTGACTGATACCTCGATCTAGCCTTTTATTTTATCATCCATCCTCCCCTTGCGCTGCTTTAAATATAAATGTAGTATAATCAGTTACTTTATTTATCAGTCACACAATAATGTAACACATATTCTTTTTCTGCGTGTGTGTGAGCTATGGAGAGAAAGCGGGCAAGTGGTACGTCTGCGGTTATGGATCATAATTACAGGGTTTCTTTTAAACCGGCACAAATCGAACACAAAAAAACGTCATTGATTTGGATGGCATGGGGTGGAGTGTGACGTCACTGCCCCAATTACAGTATATTTGTTATTTTTAACGAAGGGAAATAGATACAAAGTTCATTTTAATGTCACAAATCGATCACAAACAAATCGCATCGGTTTTGTGCGATTTAGAAAAATGGGGTGGAGAGTGACGTCACGACTCCCAAAAACCTTCCTGTTATATCTAAGGAATGGAAATAGTTACTGTTTAAACGGCACAAACCGGGCAGGAATTAATGGTGCAGATTTGGAGCAATTTGAGCGACATAGGGTGGAGAGTGCTGTCACACAGCCAAAAAAAAAATAGCTCAAACACGAAACCAGCACAAAATGTTCATTTTTGCAGTAAAAATCAGCACAAACGAATAGCATAGTTTTGGTGATTATTTAATTTCATGGGGTGCCTACCAACTTCACAGAAATAAAACTGCAGCCTTTTGCGTCAAGTTAAAGAACTTTTTGTAATCCGATTTAATAGCGTCTGCTAAATTAAATTTCCTCATTTGTTGTTGAGTCCCCAAATTGTTATCTTCAATATAACAATTGTCTTACAGCCAAATCTCTTTGTATACAATGTGTCCAAACAACACATACATGCACACCCCCTAATTTGATTACTGAATGGATCTTTAACAAAATGTACATAAGAATTACATGGTGTTAAAATTAAACACAATTCAAAGCCCACCCTTTATTTATATATGTTTATTTCATATTCATATTTTCATTTACAGTGAGGGAAAAAAGTATTTGATCTCCTGCTGATTTTGTACGTTTGCCCACTGACAAAGAAATGATCAGTCTATAATTTTAATGGTAGATTTATTTGAACAGTGAGAGACAGAACAAAAACAAAAAAATCCAGAAAAACGCATGTCAAAAATGTTATAAATTGATTTGCATTTTAATGAGGGAAATATGTATTTGACCCCTCTGCAAAACATGACTTAGTACTTGGTGGCAAAACCCTTGTTGGCAATCACAGAGGTCAGACGTTTTTTGTAGCTGGCCACCAGGTTTGCACACATCTCAGGAGGGATTTTTCCAACTCCTCTTTGCAGATCTTCTCCAAGTCATTAAGGTTTCGAGTCTGACGTTTGGCAACTCGACCTTCAGCTCTCTCCACAGATTTTCTATGGGATTAAGGTCTGGAGACTGGCTAGGCCATTCCAGGACCTTAATGTGCTTCTTCTTGAGCCACTCCTTTATTGCCTTGGCCGTGTGTTTTGGGTCATTGTCATGCTGGAATACCCATCCACGACCCATTTTCAATGCCCTGGCTGAGGAAAGGAGGTTCTCACCCAAGATTTGACGGTACATGGCCCCGTCCATCGTCCCTTTGATGCGGTGAAGTTGTCCTCTCCCCTTAGCAGAAAAACACCCCCAAAGCATAACGTTTCCACCTCCATGTTTGACGGTGGGGATGGTGTTCTTGGGGTCATCGGCAGCATTCCTCCTCTTCCAAATACGGCGAGTTGAGTTGATGCCAAAGAGCTCCATTTTGGTCTCATCTGACCACAACACTTTCACCCAGATGTCCTCTGAATCATTCAGATGTTCATTGGCAAACTTCAGACGGGCATGTATATGTGCTTTCTTGAGCAGGGGGACCTTGCGGGCACTGCAGGATTTCAGTCCTTCACGGCGTAGTGTGTTACCAATTGTTTTCTTGGTGACTATGGTCCCAGCTGCCTTGAGATCATTGACAAGATCCTCCCGTGTAGTTCTGGGCTGATTCCTCACTGTTCTCATGATCATTGCAACTCCACGAGGTGAGATCTTGCATGGAGCCCCAGGCCGAGGGAGATTGACAGTTCTTTTGTGTTTCTTCCATTTGCGAATAATCGCACTAACTGTTGTCACCTTCTCACCAAGCTGCTTGGCAATGGTCTTGTAGCCCATTCCAGACTTGTGTAGGTCTACAATCTTGTCCCTGACATCCTTGGAGAGCTCTTTGGTCTTGGCCATGGTGGAGAACTTGGAATCTGATTGATTGATTGCTTCTGTGGACAGGTGTCTTTTATACAGGTAACAAACTGAGATTAGGAGCACTCCCTTTAAGAGTGTGCTCCTAATCTCAGCTCGTTACCTGTATAAAAGACACCTGGGAGCCAGAAATCTTTCTGATTGAGAGGGGGTCAAATACTTATTTCCCTCATTAAAATGCAAATCAATTTATAACATTTTTGACATGTGTTTTTCTGGATTTTCTTGTTATTCTGTCTCTCACTGTTCAAATAAACCTACCATTAAAATTTTAGACTGATCATTTCTTTGTCAGTGGGTAAATGTACAAAATCAGCAGGGGATCAAATACTTCTTTCCCTCACTGTATAACTACACTGTAAAAACATTTGCACGCAGCTCACTATCCATGTGGCTGGCTCAGTAGTTAATGTGTCGGAGCGCAATGTGTCAGCCAGTACGAGCTCCTCTTTTCGCTCCAGACCCGTATCTTGGTTCTTTTATTTTCTATTTTTTATCCTATTGGATAACGGGTCCTGCTCTGTACCGTTTCCATCTTTGTACCAAGCCTGCCCGTACCAGTTTGTTTCACATGTTTTTTGTTCTTTGGCTTGAACTAACCTGACTACATTTTGAAAGACATGAGGATATGTGAAATATGTGAAATTAACCTTTTAAATAACATATAAACATGGTTGGAGAGTAAAAGATAAGCAAAAAATCTTTTTTTTGTTCCGGTTCGAGTACATTGTTCTAATAAGCTTTGAAAATAATAATAACATGAAATCAGTCACTGATGATTTTTTATTTGACAAAATAACAAAAATATTATAATGTTAATTTTTTATTACTACTACTTTATTCTGTTATTTGATCTCCATGTCACACTTCCAGGCGTTTTGAAACATGTCCCTTTGTGCCACCTGGTGGTAATTTAGCGAAGGACTTTCACATGTAACTGGTTTGTATTTACCGCCATGGCCTTGTGGCGGCAGTATATGTGACGGTATTAGGCATTCTGGTTGACTACTTACTGTATGTATACATGCAACAATAGATGCTTTCAAAGAATATAGAGCCATAACACATCTCACTTTGTAAAAGGAGTCCATTGAAAGGAGCACAACCCAAGGAACATCCAAAGCTTCAATTATCTTCCGGGCTACTGTTGTTTTACCAGAAGCACTTCCTCCACAAAGACCTGTGGGTAGAGCCATGTGAAATTGGAGTTTGAGTTTTATCAAATTTGACCTTACAAATTCTATACCTTATGGTAAATGGTTATGAAATCCCTTTGTTTTTGGCCTCTAACAAGCAACTTTGACGAAAGACGTTTCTGAATGTGCTAAAAAAATAACTTTAATCATAATGTTCTTAAGATTATCAGGCAGGGATTTCAAAGTAATTCGGATAATACATACCTGTAATAAAGAATAAAGGAACTGTAATTGTTTGAGAGAGGGACTGCTTGAGAGAATTCTAGAGTCTAAGTAAGCCTCTCTATTTAGTAATTTTACATTTTGTCTATTTATTGTTTTATTTATAAATCTGATTCAGCCAAATCTAATGAAGCTGTATGCATTTAAACATCATAGACAACCACTGTCTTAATCTACTCACCAATGACAAATGCTTCTTTGGACTGGGTGCCATGTTCATTGTACCAGGGTGGACGACCTGCTGTATAGATGGTTCTCTTGCTTGTGCGCAGCAGGGGGGGTTCTGATTTGCATTGGCTGGTGGTTCGTTTGCGTGGTGAAAGACCTGTGTTGACAGATGGGAGAAGCCTGTCCAGAGAGCCTTCACCTCTCCTACTGTGAAGCCAAGAATAAGACAGTCACAATCACTTCCTGTTTCTTTCTCTTTATGAACTTTAATTAGTTATGTCATTTTGAAACATTATGACTTTTGACACATTTCACTGGCACACAGAGTGTCTGCAGAGGGACCTTTTTATATCTAAAAAAAAACACATGTTTTCTTTTTGTAGTGAAAAATGTGATAATTGATTACATCACCCTGCCCTGCAATACCATGCCCTGTCCCCAGTACAACCTGCAAATATGCAGCAAATTAGTTCTAGATCAAGTAAGTTGAATTGCTCCACTGCAGACAGTTGGCATCACAGGCTAATAATAAACTCTGGCATTTGCTGGTCCCATTATAGCAAACAGCTAGATCTAATTCTATGGCTAGGTAGTCAGAAAGTTCCTGTCATCTGGGTGGGAGAAGCAGATAATATCAGGGTACATGGAGAAGGCCAGGACTGGATGGCAGGCAGGACTGGTGCAGGAACAGGAGAGAGAGTTAAGACAGATCTGGATTATGCTGGGTATTATGCAGTTTGAATGTTTTGCTCTTAGGCTTCTTGGATGCTAGGAAGAATGGATGCAAGTGGGGAAACAGAAAGCACAAACAGAAGGGGATGCAGCCTGCAACACTCTGCAGTCCAGCACCCCTGCTGCTAGGACTTCATCCTGTTCAACAAGTGCCTGTAGGCGAGTCGACCATGAAAGCTAAGAGGTGCCTTGGTGTGCTACTGCCATTCCTGTCTCTTGTCTCTTCTATCATCTGGAATAGGACCTGACCAGGTGGGTTGGGACTGTGAAGCACTCATTCACTTCTGTGCAGACTGCCAGTAAATGGATGTGGGTCAAGTGCTCCAGTGGCCACCATGGGCCACCATCAGTCCAGAAGTGACATATCAGATACCAGTCAGTACTAAAGAGTACTAAACTAATATCTTTTCATGTGACAACACTGAAGAAATGACTCTTTGCTACAATGTAAAGTAGTGAGTGTACAGCTTGTGTAACAGTGCAAATTTGCTGTCCTCTCAAAATAACTCAACAAACAGCCATTAATGTCTAAAACGCTGGCAACAAAAGTGAGTACACCCCTAAGTGAAAATGTCCAAATTGGGCCCAATTAGCCATTTTCCCTCCCCGGTGTCATGTGACTTGTTAGTGTTACAAGGTCTCAGGTGTGAGTGGGGAGCAGGTGTGTTAAATTAGGTGTCATCGCTCTCTCACACTCCCTCATACTGGTCACTGGAAGTGTGACATACTGAAGAAAAGCATGATCAGTATGCAGTATTCCAGCATGATAACAATCCCAAACACAGCTGAAGGTGAAGGTGATGGACTGGCCAAGTATGTCTCCAGACCTAAACCCTATTGAGCATCTGTGGGACATCCTCAAACGGACGGTGGAGGAGCACAAGCTCTCTAACATCCACCAGCTCCGTGATGTCGTCATGGAGGAGTGGAAGAGGACACCAGTGGCAAACTGTGAAGCTCTGGTGAACTCCATGCCCAAGAGTATTAACCCTCTTACCCCGTATGGCCGAAAAACCGGCTTGCCCGTCTTTGATCTATTCCTGTATGGACGATATACCGGCTTGGTCGTCTATGCCAAATACCCGCAAATACCCGTAAGGCCGATATAGAGGCTTTACAGTGTAAACGTTATCCCCGTAAGGCCGGTGTACCGGCATTACTCTGCTATGATTCCTTACTTATTTAATAATTATTTTTTAACCCGGAAGGTTGATGACGTCATGATGTCACGACGTGATTACATTATTACGCCGGCATTACGATGATCCAAGCATGAATATTGGTGTAATAGTAGAAGTGAACTAAAAATGCCAAAGTGAAAAGCTAATCGTGTTCCAGCTAAAGTTACACCTACAGTGAACACAAGTACATCTAAAACGGTGTAAAAAAAGAAAACATACACAGTCACACAGGCGAGAGCGAGGATTCTAGATAGTGACAGCAGTGAAAGTTCAGGCGATGTTGAAACCGAAACCAAAACTGATAGAGACGCAAACTTTCCTGATTCAGACCCTGATCCGTCTTCATCTTCAGCATCAACCAGTGCGACTGACACCGCAGGGAGCTGGAGTCATAACGGGACCATTTCTGTGCATTCGTGAAAATACTACCTGCTGGTCTGATTATCACCAGAAACTTGACTTTTGGCACTAAAATGCATTTATTTATTTATTTATTATTTACTTGAATTTATTCAAAGGCATTGACCACGCTGATGCTCGTATGGTACTTCTAAAGGAGTATAAGGATTTTAGCGAGCATTTTTCATCATTTCTCTAGTTAAGAATTGCGCTCTAAGTGGAGTAGAAACACTGAACTGCTTCATTTTCAAAGTAAAGTTACACAAATACATTATTATAAGTTGTTTCAAGGCCTAAAAATGTTCAAATTAAAATGTTGATTTTGGGGCCAATTTTGGCCTGGGAACTCAGGGTTGGCGTGCTGTTTCAATGGGGAATATAGGGCTGTGGGACATAATACTGTGGGAACTAAGGGGTAAGAGGGTTAAGGCAGTGCTGGAAAATAATAGTGGCCACACAAAATATTGACACTTTGGGCCCAATTTGGACATTTTCACTTAGGGGTGTACTCACTTTTGTTGCCAGCGTTTTAGACATTAATGGCTGTGGGTTGAGTTATTTTGAGGGGACAGCAAATTCACACTGTTACACAAGCTGTACTCTCACTACTTTACATTGTAGCAAAGTGTCATTTCTTCAGTGTTGTCACATGAAAACATATAATCAAATATTTACAAAAATGTGAGGTGTGTACTCACGTTTGTGAGATACTGTATAAGATTATTCAGATATATACACAATATACGCAGAGCGGTTCAAGAACTGACTCCAGCACAGAACCATGACAGCGGAAAATGTCTAATAGTGTAGCTTTAAATATATTTAAGAGGAGCAGACTTCAAACACTGAACATTGAAGTATTTGTTTACAAGGTGGAACAGGTTAACGGTTGTTATGTTTTGCATACAGTATGTAAAATTAACTGAAAATATTAAATTTAGTTTATCAGAAGGTAAATTAATTTGTCATGGCTCACACTATATTCCTAAATTCTGTCATAATTGACCAGCTCAAGTTTTCTCATGCCTACTTGTGTGTTATATTGTGGCATGAGAAAACTTAATAAATGTGAAAGTGCATTAAAAATATGTTGTCACTAAAATCCATTAATAATCGTGATAAATAATCGAGATCTCGATATTGATCAAAATAATCGGGATTATAATTTTGGCCATAATCGTGCAGCCCTACATTGTAACAGTAATACCATCTCCGACATTAGCAGCTGCTACAGTTGCAGTTAAAGGAATCCTGAAAGTCTTGGGTGCTGCGGCACCCAAAACAACTTGTTATTTAAAAAAAAAACCCCTGCAATTCAAAAAATAATACATTTTTTGTAATGTAAAATATGAAACCAAGTTAAATTATCAGAACTTTTTCTATCTTTAATGTGAAAAATATAAATGTTTTTTTTTTTTAATTAAAAACTTATAATAACCTGCTTTTATAAGTATGCACACCTCTTAAAGCACCTTTTGCTTGTCATACAGCAAAAACAATACAATACTCAGTCTTTATGGGTAAGATTAAATTACAGGTTGAGTGAATGATGACATGCTTGTCTGCCGCTGATCTCCATTTGTCTGCTGATGTTTCAGGACTTTCACTACTAGTACTACTACTACTACTATTTAAACAAACAAAAAAAATAGATTACCAAACTGTGCATTACCTGAAACTTTCCTTCTTTGGACTTGGATGTATCTGTATCCTGTCTGTCTATTAACCACCAGCCTAACACGGGCCCTTGTTGATCAGTTCCACCCTGTGTTAGACTGGCAACTAATGAGCAAGTTTCCACTTTTTCCTCTACATTGTCGGTAACTCAGTTTAGTGTCCTGTGAGTAGTCTCAATTTCTTCCCCCGCACTTAATGCTGTCTCTCAGCTAGATGGTGTTTAACTGACCTATAAAGCGCTAAATGGTCTCGCTCCACAGTATTCAAGTGAACTTTTTGGTCTTTTTTGATCTGCCATGCTTACTTCAATCAAAAGGTGCAGGCTAGTTGGTGGTACCTCGAATATTGAAGGCTACAGCAGCGGGAAGAGTTTTCTCTTACAAAGGCCACAGTTATGGAACAGCCATACAATTAGTATTCAGGACTCAGTGTTTAGGTCCAGGCTGAAAAAATATTTGTTAATCAAGCCTTTTGTGAATAGTTTTTCTTAGATAAAGGAGCAGATCTAGAGGACTCATGGGCATAGAGCGTTGTGGTGAACTGGGATGTTTGGATGCTGTCACCTCCCCACTTTCACAAGTTCACTCATGTTTGTTGATGGTGGAATGGCTGGCTGGCTGCCTTATGTCCCAGGGCACCCTTATGTCTGCGTTGCCTTCTGGCTCTCCCTTTTAGTTAAGCTGTCATAGCTAGTCTTGCCGGAGTCCCTGCTTGCACTCACGGAAAGTACATTGTCCTTAACCATTACGGGGCAATAAGCATAACTAATAATCTCTCCCTCTTCGTCAAGCTACACGTTATTCCTGAGATACCAGTGATCCTGATCCCTTCTGCTCTCTGGACATGCCCAATCCATCCTGATGCCCCACTTCTGGTTGAAGTTCTCATCAATTCGAAGTTACATGCTGCTGCTGAGGATGGCCCCATATGGTGCAGCCTAAAAATCATTGAAATTACTGAAGATGGCACAACTTAAAAACTATAAAGATAGCTTTGGACCTTAGTTCATATGAACAGTTATGCTATGATGGCTTAGGACTACAACTGCTGTGATAGCTTTAGGATTGCAATTGCCACAAACAGTTTTGCACTCAAGTCTCCATCAGTGAACAGTGGATAAGTTCAACAAAACAGACTTCATGTGAAAACTGTAATGAATTTCCTGGTTACACAACTGCACTATTTGACCATGTAGTGCAAGTACATTTATAAAATGGGATTTATATATAATCACACTATCCAGTGTCACCCAGATAAGGATGGGTTCCCTGTTGAGTCTGATTCTTCTAAGGGTTTCTTCCTCACATTTTTCCTTTCCACCGTTGCCTTTGACTTGCTCATTAGGAACAAATTCATACATTTATATATCCATTTATATACCCATTTATATATTTCTGTAAAGCTGCTTTGGGACAATGAACATTGTTAAAATGCTATATAAATAAAATGGAATTGAATTTAATCTATTTTGAATGTCCTTATTCATCTTAATTTATGCTCACTATAATAGCCTTATTAAGTATTATATCCACAGTTATGTTAGCCTACATGTTTATTACATACAGAAACTTGGTCAAAAGTTGCAGAGAGAGATATGTAACATTTGTCATTTGTAAATATGTAAATATGTAATAATTTATATAGATTCTCAAGCCACTATGGGCTTTTGCTGTACAACTTTCAGTTTTTTATTGCACATACACAGGCTGTCACTGTTATTTTTGTTGGTAGTCAAAAAGGGTTAGAGTTTGAAGGAGAAAGAGACAGTCAGTTCGGCAGGACTAAAAAAAAACTATATAAAATTAAAGCTGTAAGCAGCATTTTTTGGGGCCAATCAGCCAAACTCGGTGCGCCATATATTCACAGACGTGCTACAGTTGTTGCATAAGGAATCACAGGAAAGCAGAGCCATAACTATAGGCAAAGGGATTCAAGAATGAATGAAACATTTTCCTCATTTGTAAGTCACTTTAGATAAAAGCGTCTGCTAAATGAATAAATGCAAACCAATTTGCCAGTCCATAATGGGAGAGTGGTTTTCCTTAGATAACTTTTTTATAATTATGATAATTTTTGTTCAGATAGGTGTCAAGATGATGTGTGCCAAATTTAGTGAACATTGGACAAACATTGGTGGCTTCGCCGTCATATATGTAGCCCATTATGGGCAAATCATGATTATTGAAGACTTTTTTGATAACTTTTGTGAGGCTTACTCTGAAGATGATGTGTGCCACATTTGGTGATAATTGGAGAAAATTTGTAGGAGGGGTAGCTAAAAAAGTTTTCTCTTTTTTTTTTTAACAAAGTCCAAGATGACGGATCTAATTAGCTGGAAATTGACATCATAGGGTACGTTGAACTTGTCTCTACCCAGGGAAGCCAGGATTTAAAATTTTGGACACACAGTTCCAAAAACACTAAAGCATTGGCAGCACTTGGCCCAAATTTGGTCAGTAAGACCTAGTACTGAGAGGGTAAAGGGATGGGATATGAAAGATAAGGATGAATGAAAGGTGTTTGTTTTGTGCCACACATAATTCATGAATGCTGTTCATTGACCTTTCATGAAATATGTGCAATGTTCTTATATATTAGAAGTATTTATATGCATATGTTTATATTTACATATATTTACCTTGCCAGGTGTTTGCTGTGGTATTGCAAATGATGGCGAGGGTGTTGCTAAGTGGTTACTTAGGTGTTTCAACTCAATCAGACCTATGGATCCAGAGATACAGCTATTTGAATTTAACCCTGCCCCCTTAGGGTGCCCCCGATGCCAACTTAGCAGCCTCAGAAACTAGCATTAAACATGTTTTTCAAGTTTTGCGTGAATACATCTAATACATCATGTGTTATAGCTTTATCAGTAAATTACACTTCACCTCTCACCTCTTATTGGCAGGCAGCAGCCATATTCTTTACAAATATGAGCATGTTTTTAAAAATGATTGATGAACAGACGGTAATGATTCATTTGACCACAGTTTTGAAGATATGGCAAAAATCCTAGGAATTATTTGATAATGCTTTGGGTCACATATTAAATCAAATTATCAGACATTTAAGTGGGAATGGCCAAATGGTCCAAAAGGTCATTTACTGTGATATAAGCCAATGAATCAGAACAATAAAGAATCTTCAATATACACCTTATTTTATAGGAGATATGCTTGTGAAATGTGCCCCCAATGGCAAGTTTGCGTGACACAACATTTTTAGTGAGTCCCAAGAGGGACTCAAGTTTCATGATGATCATTCACTGTTAACCCGATCAAACAAGTGTTGAAATCTGATTGGCAGCCATGTTTTTTTAAGTGACCAGGTCATAATTAACAGTACACACACATATTATGATAACCACTGCAGAATACCAAGTTTCAGCTCGGTCGGGCTTACGGTTCCTGAAAAACAGTTTTCTGAACTTAACTCCATCCCCTGCTAATGACCACACCCAAAACTCAGCTTACGTCCAAACCTTGTCCTGAAGAGGCCTGTCAAGTTTTGTTTGAGTGGATTTAAATAATAATGAGTTACAGCTGTCTGAATGAATTAGGCTCTGCCTTGTTGGAACTGACTGACAGATAGCACCCATTGTTCATAAATTTCAACATGTTTTTGATGAGTCAACTGACACCGATTTTGTGAAGAATGGACAAAAATCCGTGGACTAGTTCCCGAAAGTATGTTTGCATATTATGCAAATTAGCAAAAAGTGGGTGGAGCTAAGTGCAAATTGGAATCACTCAAGGAATCAAAGGGAAAATTTTGTCTCTAGGCCTCACAGTTCTCAAGGTATGGGCTAAAATGTAAAACGGTGTGCTATAGTGCAACCATTAGGCTGATCAGGCTCATCTCTGTTGTATAAGTATAGGGGCAGTGAACTATATAATGGCAGTGTACTATATAGTGTCTTTGGTTTGGTCTGCACAACCTCCTGACTAAAAGTAAAAGCACCCTTATTAATATCCTGTTTAGTCCCAGTTCCAAAGATTACTCCCAAATCCCTGAACAACAAAGACCAGCTGCACTCACACTGCATGTAATCAAGGTTCTGGTGAGACAGATCAGCTCAGAGATGAGCTAGTTTCTGCACCCCCTGGAGTTTGCCTACCAGCCAAAGGTAGACGTGGACAATGCAGAATTCTATTTACTGCAGATGGTACACTCATACTAGAACATCAACTACACCACAGAAGAATCACATTCTTTGATTTCTCAAGTGCATTAATGCAGGTCAACACCTCCATGATCCCCTGAGTCATAGATTATCTGTCAGACAGACCTCAGTTCTGAGCAGCAAAGGAACACACAATCATTCAGCACTGATATAACTGTGCCCAGTGGACTGTAAATATTTTAGCTCACCTAGGTTGTGGAGGTGGACTAGCTGTTGTTTTTAAGAGCCATTTTAAATGTCATTATGATCCTGTTGGAGAGTTTTCTTGATTTGAAGCACTGTTGACAAAGTTTGGAAGTGAAAATTCTTTACGGTATATTCTCATATACTCCCTCTCATTGCTCCCTGAATACGAGAGCTGCTTCAACTATTAAGTATCCTTCGATGAACCCTCAAATTTGTGCATTAAAACGTGAATGTAGTAAAGCGGAGGTGGGAAACATTCAAACTTCAATTTCATTTATTATACTTGAAGGATCTGTTGGTTTGGTATAATCAAGGATGTGAGAGCTACCTATATTTCAAATTTGATTACTGTGAATTATCAAAACCCCATGGCTTTATTTTCCACAACCGATTGTTTATTTAACCCTGCTCCCATTGTTGTTCCAGTAGATTCAAGCAAGGATTGCGAAAGGTTTTCCAAATTTTTCAAAAACAATGTGGATGATATTAGATCAGGTATTTCATATTCCACTTTAACTGGGTTTGTCATGCCCGACTAATATGATGGTCATTTTTACTTCTGATTCTATTGCTTGTCCTGTATTGTCTGCATTTCAGCCAATCGAGGCTTTTTTAATCATCTTTGAAATATATTGTTTCTCACATGAAATGTTCATCCAGTCCGCACAACGTATTACCTACTACTTTTCTTAGTTTGTTGAATATTGTGAATACATCATTGATCTTAGGAATTGTTCCAGACTCCTTTAAAAAAGACTGCATTCAGCCTTTATTGAAAAAGCATAACTTTGATCCAATGCTGCCTCAACATTATAGGCTGATTTTTAAACTTTCATTTATCTCAAAGGTTGTGGTGCTACGGTTCCTACATCAGGTTTTCATAAATTACATAGTACCGAATATGCATTATTCAAGGTAACAAACAATATCTTACTGAAGGCTGATGCAGGAGAATGTCTATTATAATTATTAGATCTTGGTGCTGATTTTACTATGATCGGCCATGGCATTATTTTAAATTGTCTTAGGAAAAGGGTTGGGTATCAGGCACTGTCCTGATATCAGACATTATACCCATCTTCTCACTTACACACACACACTAATATATACAGTATCTCACAAAAGTGAGTACACCCCTCACATTTTTGTAAATATTTGATTATATCTTTTCATGTGACAACACTGAAGAAATGACACTTTGCTACAATGTAAAGTAGTGAGTGGACATCTTGTGTAACAGTGTACATTTGCTTTCCCCTCAAAATAACTCAACACACAGCCATTGATGTCTAAACCACTGGCAACAAAAGTGAGTATACCCCTAAGTGAAAATGTCCAAATTGGGCCCAATTAGCCATTTTCCCTCCCAGGCATCATGTGACTTGTTAGTGTTACAAGGTTTCAGGTGTGAATGAAGAGCAATTGTGTTAAATTTGGTGTCATCGCCCTCACACTCCCTCATACTGGTCACTGGAAGTTCAACATGACACCTCATGGCAAAGAACTCTTTGAGGATCTGAAAAAAAGAATTGTTGCTCTACATAAAGATGGCCTAGGCTATAAGAAGATTGCCAAGACCCTGTCACAGAGCTGCAGCACGGTGGCCAAGACCATACAGCGATTTAACAGGACAGGTTCCACTCAGAACAGGCTTTGCCATGGTCGACCAAAGAAGTTGAGTGCACGTACTCAGCGTCATATCCAGAGGTTGTCTTTGGGAAATAGATGTATGAGTGCTGCCAGCATTGCTGCAGAGGTTGAAGGGGTGGGGGGGTCAGCCTGTCAGCGCTCAGACCATACGCTGCACACTGCATCAAATTGGTCTGCATGGCTGTCATCCCAGAAGGAAGCCTCTTCAAAAGATGATGCACAAGAAAGCCTGCAAACAGTTTGCTGAAAACAAGCAGATTAAGGACATGGATTACTGGAACTATGTCCTATGGTCGGACGAGACCAAGATAAACTTATATGGTTCAGATGGTGTCAAACGTGTGTGGCGGCAACCAGGTGAGGAGTACAAAAACAAGTGTGTCTTGCCTACAGTCAAGCATGGTGGTGGGAGTGTCATGGTCTGGGGCTGCATGAGTGCTGCCAGCACTGGGGAGCTACAGTTCATTGAGGGAACCATTAATGCCAACATGTACTGTGACATACTGAAGCAGAGCATGATCAATATGCAGTATTCCAACATGATAACGACCCCAAACACAACTCCAAGACGACCACTGCCTTGTTAAAGAAGCTTAGGGTGAAGGTGATGAACTGGCCAAGCATGTCTCCAGACCTAAACCATATTGAGCATCTGTGGGGCATTCTCAAACGGAAGGTGGAGGAGCACAAGGTCTCTAACATCCACCAGCTCTGTGATGTTGTCATGAAGAAGAGGAAGAGGATCCAGTGGCAACCTGTGAAGCTCTGGTGAACTCAATGCCCAAGAGAGTTAAGGCAGTGATGGAAAATAATGGTGGCCACACAAAATATTGACACTTTGGGCCCAATTAGGAAATTTTCACTTAGGAGTGTACTCACTTTTGCTGCCAGTGGTTTAGACATTAATGGCTGAGTGTTGAGTTATTTTGAGGGGACAGCAAATTTACACTGTTATACAAGCTGTACACTCACTACTTCACATTGTAGCAAAGTGTAATTTATTCAGTGTTGTCACATTAAAAGATATAATCAGATATTTACAAAAATGTGAAGGATGTACTCACTTTTGTGAGATACTGTATATGTTAAAAATAGGTGTGCAACAATTATTGGCATTTCTATGAATTCATATGAGAAAAATATATTTGAAGTACATTCCCATTGATATTTTACATTCTTTTTAAGTACACCTGGGTGACTAGGAACAGAAAGTTGTTCAACCATGACTTCCTGTTTCACAGGGGTATAAATATGAGGTAACATAGGCCAAATTCCTTTAGTCATTCATAACAATGGGTAAGACCAAGGAATATAGCTGTAATGTACAGCAAAAGGTTGTTGAGCTTCAACAAAATGGGATGTGGCTATAAGAATGTAGCAAATGCATTGAAAATGCTTATTTCCATCAGGGAAATAATTAAGATGTTCCAGTCAACTCGAAATGTTATGAATCAACCTGGAATTGGACGTGTGTCTATATTGTCTCAATACACTGAAGAGGATAGTTCAAGTGGGCAAAAAAAATCTCCAAGGATCACAACTGGAGAATTGCAGAAATTAGTTGTGTCTTCGGTTCAGAAAGTCACCAAAACTACAATCCAAAGTCACCTACATTACCACAAGTTGTTTAGGTTTTAAGAAAGCTCTACTGTCATCCAAAAAACAAACTCAAGTGTCTTTACTTTGCCAGACATTACTGGAACTTCAAATGGGATTGGGTTCTATGGTCAGATGAAACCAAAATAGAGCTTTTTGGCAATAAACACCACAGGTGGTTTTGGCGCACGCAGAGAGGTAGCCATATGGAAAATGCCTCATGCCCACAGCTAAATATGGTGGAGGCTCTTTAATTTTTTCAGGCTGTTTTTCTGACAGAGGACCTGGACATTTTGTTATTATACATGGCATCATGGACTCTGTCACACATCAACAGATATTAAATGAAAACCTGACCTCCTCTGCTATCCATCCATCTTCTATACCGCTTTATCCTTTTCAGGGACACAGGGAAACCTGAAGCCTATCCCAGGGAGCATGGGGCACAAGGCAGGGTACACCCTGGACAGGGTGCCAATCCATCGCAGGGTACAATCACGTACACATTCACACATTCATTACGGACACTTTGGACATGCCAATCATGCATGCCTACCATGCATGTCTTTGGACTGGGGGAGGAAACCCCCGCAGCATGGGGAGAACATGCAGACTCTGCACACACAGAGCAGCAGTGGGAATTGAACCCCCTACCTTAGCGGTGTGAGGCAAACGTGCTAACCACTAAGCCATCGTGCGCCCACCCCAATAATTAGAACTAGCAATTACAGAACTATGTAATGACACCACAGATATAACAAAGCAGATTATTTTTCAATTTCAATTCCAAAACATACATCAATATAAAAACAAAAATGGTTTACTGACCACAAAATCAAGGTCCTGCCATGGCCACACCAGTCCCCTGACTTGAAACCCATAGAAAACCTGTGGGGTGAACTGAAGAGTAGTGTCCACCAGCATGGACCATGAAATTTGAAGGATCTGGAGAGATTCTGTATGGAGGAATGGTCTCAGATCCCTTGCCATATATTCTCCAACCTCATCAGGCATTATAGGAGAAAACTCAGAGCTGTTCTCTTGGCAATAGGAGGTAGCACAAAGTACTGACTAAAAGGGTGCCAAAAATTGTTGCACACCTATATTTAACAAAGATTTTTTTTTTATAAACCTGTGTTTTGTTTGCAATTGTTTGATATCCACGAGAACAGAGTATTTGTGAATTCTTTGAACAAAAGATCAAAATGTTAAACAAAAAAGACAAAGTTTCACAGGGTTCTTTGCTCACATTTAGCAAGAGTTCCAATGTTAGTTTTTATTATTAGTTATTATATGTACCAATATGCATGCACATACCCTTGTTAAAATGGCAGGATTTTCTGATGTAAAAACACCCAGAAATGTTTTTCCAATACAGTTTGCATAAATGTGCACACACTTTTATAATTGGGAATGTGGCAATGTTCACATTCACCACATGTTAAATAGTAATTAGTGTACACCTGCCATCAATTAAAGTGGCTAACACCAAATAAAGTAAAGCTGTTCCTATAAGACTTTCCTGACATCTTCTTGGTCACATTCAACTGGAAAAGCCATGGGCTACAAACAGCTTAAAAAAGCAGGTACAATAACGACAGTAATATTACTAAGAACAGAATGTCCCTCTAAAATTTATGAGAAGATCTGGCAAGACAGACGCCTTTAACAGCCTATTTAACTAGCCAATTTTTTAAAAAAAAAAGTAAATAAAAAATACATCCAATCTTCCAAAACCATGTGGAAAAATGTGTTATGGTCTGATTATATCTGATATTAACGTTTTGACCATAATACCAAAAGATATGATTGGCCAAAAAAAAAAAAAACAGCACACAATCCCCACAGTGAAGCATGGCAGTGGCAGCGTCATACTTTGGGGCTGTTTTTTCTTCAGCTGGAACTGTGGAGTTAATGAGGGTTGAGGAAATAACGAATATCTCCAAATGCCAGTCAATTTTGGCACAAATAATTAAGGCTTCTGCTAAAACACTTCAAATTAAGAGGAATTTCACCAAATGCAAACCTCTAGATCAACAAAGGAATGGCCAAATCACCAAAACAAGTTCAAGGTTTTGGAATAGCCAGACCTAAATCCAATCGAAAAGATGTGATGTAACCTGGTGAGGGCTGTGCACAGGAGATACCCAGCCAATCTGGCAGAGTTAGAATGGTTTTTCAAGGAAGAATGTCAAAATATTGCTAAGGCAAGATGTGCCAAACTCATGACACTTACCCAAAAAGATTGAACGCTGTAATCAAATCTAAAGGTGCTTCAAGTAAGTATTAGTTTAGGGATGTGCACACTTATGCAACCAGGTTATTGTGCATATTTTATTTTGTTCCCCTCAAATGATCCTTATTGATTTTCACTTTAATAGGTTAAAATTTCACAATAAAGGTAGAAAAGGTTCTAACATGATTTATCTTGGTTCCATTTTTTTACATAAGAAAAAAAACCTGTCATTTTAATAGAGGTGTATAAACGTTTTATATCCACTGTACTCACACACACACACACACACACACACACTATATATATATATGTATTATATATATATATATATATATATATATATATATATATATATATATATATATATATGGCAGAATGACAGGAAGGAGAACAACAAGCCCAGGTAGATGTAGCATAAAACCAAATGATCACAAATTTAGAGAGAGAGAGAGAGAGAGAGAGAGCGAGTGAAATAAACTAAGTCACACAGGCTTACCTGCTATCTGCCCTTAAAGCCCAGCAGCCTGAGATCCTGGCTCCGGAAAAGCCTGGCAGTGTGTTCATAACTGAACCGACAGGAGAAAAAGGTGCCTGACTGAGGACTGCTTATATATCAGCTTGTTGCCCCGAAGTCAGCATGCACACAGACAGGGTCACATACAAACATGTGGGCACAAAGCTAATAGCATTACATGCCCGATGTTAAGTAAGTGTGTTGTGACAAGCAAGAGAGTGTAAAACAAAAACTGATAGAGACAGAGAGAGATGAAGAGAGATGAAGAGAGAAAGAGAGATAGAGTAGAATAGAAACAAAACTGTGACTTAAACATTTGTTTTGCTCTTCATTTTGAAATCATAAAGGATTATTTGTCAGAAACTAAACTGCGTCAGAGCTGCTGCTGCTGCTCTATGTGTCTCACTGCCTCTATCTCTCTCCCCTCCCTCCTGTGCTATCCTGTCAACGTAAGAGGATAAGTTTTCCCCATCGATTCTATTGGTGGTGGTATTAATAGCACCAGGTTGGAACCCTCCTCCTGTCAGTAGCACACAGCACCTTACACAGGCCTCTAAAAGCACTGGGCATCTGCCAGTGGCACTTGATTTTGCAATAGAGCAACGAAGGAGCGACTCCTGTTACTGCCTGCTGCCTCTCATATACTGAAGTTAGAGAAAGTGGGAGAGAAAATCATCATTTTCCTTTTTGGGGCCAGCTACCGAAACAAACAAATCAAGTGGCTCCATCATGCAGAGCAGAAAGGTGGGTGGGTGGGTGGGGGGGGGGTCACTGGAGTAAACACAAAGAGATAAGAGCAGAGGGCAAAGGATACAAGAAAGAAATTTGGAAGGAATGAATGTCTGTACACAGCTGACACCTGTATCTATGGAGGCATAAACCTGCCCTCACCTGCGTCACCCTCACCCCATCAACCAACTGCTCCCTCTGGGCATTGTCTGCATATCCACACAGACAAGCAAAAACTGGAGCACCTTTCACATCCAAACCACATCTTACAAATCACATCTTACTCCACACTGTATTAGTTATGTCTATACACATTCACTGCCATTCAAACTGTCATATAAAAACACCAACAGGAAATTTCACTGGACGGTTTGTGAAATGTGGTGTTAAAGTGCTCATTTTCATTTTGCAGGACTCTGTGATGTCAATATTGGAAAAGGCCATTATGGAGAGAGAGTGAGCATATGAAGTGATAGATGTGCTACAGCCATACTGTTGTGCCTGTGGTTTTCCACTAGATACACGACTGATACACAAAAAAACATGATGTGAATGTATTTATTCATGAGAATTTATCAGGCAAAAAGGCAAGTTCAAACACAGACAGGTTATCAGGCACATAAATAACCAATGACATCATTCTCTACTTAGCAATATGAGGTCAATTGGTAACCTTCAGAAACCATTCTAAATGTTTCTAATAAAACCAAATAGATACAGAAGATGAAACCTTTATAAAAAAAAAATAAATAATAAAAAAAAAATTTATCTAAACATTCCCTATGGTACAAAAGCCACACTGCACAGGCAAAATAATAAAAATACCTATTATTTTATTACCACTCCAACCACCTATTACCACTCCAACATTTAAAATTCAAGCCTATTTCATTACCTAGTAAGTGCACTGAGTACATAAATTCCACACTCATGGATGTACAAACGCACAATGACAATTTTAACATGTACTTCAAACTGTATATAAAAGCATACATATAATCCAAAATCATGGGCACAAGGAAAGTAGCAGACAAGAAGAAAAAGAGAAATACAATTTACATTGAACTTTGGAAATTCTAAATATTCTAAGCAGTGCATAAAACTGCAAGAGAATACTCATTAGTGATTTTGTTGTATTACAAACATCAAACTGTCAATTCAAATGTAATTTGTTGCAATCCAAGTCCAAACTACTGAGTATATGTACATGATGGACTAGGAAGACAGATTGTTATGCCACACCCCAAAATGCATGCATGCAGGTGTTCGTGTCACATGACAGGCAAGTAGCACAGCTGTCCTGATAGGATGGATGTTGGTGGGCAACACCTTTTTTTTTTTTTTTTTTGAGTTTTAGTTTGTCCTCAAAGCAGAGGACCCCTATTTGTCAGTGGTGTAATTGCAGGGGGTTCCATAGGAAAGTGTTTTAAATGTTTAAATAATAATAATAATAATAACAATAATAATAATAATAATAATACTCTTTTTTTTGTTAAATGTATCAAAACATGTTTTAAAATTAATCAATTTGGTTATTCACGTGCATTCCCAAATATCACGTTAGATGAGCTGACAATCGTTCATTGACGGATTTATTTTTAATTTATTTACAAATGAAATGATAATTTGCAAAAACCTATGAGTGGTAGACAAGTTCAAGTGTCATACTGATGGATAAAATAAACAAAAGATAATTCAGAGAGTCAAATTAAATGTCACACCAACAATAAAATGTAAAAAAAAATAAATCTTGAAATATTTTGATTCAATTTTAAATGTCCAATATTAATATTATTAATGTTAAATATGAATAAAATAAAGTAACATATATAGAAATGACTGTTAAATATATAGCCTATAATTGTTGTGGAGTGAGGGGATCCTTGTGGATTGTTCGAAATATGCTAGGGGTCCAGAGCTCACAAAAGGTTGCGAACCACTGGTCTAGTATGAATTTTAGAAAGGCAATATCATCTCAAATGGAACACATTAGTTTTTTCCTAACCGGAACTATAAGCCACTTCCTAGTCAGTGGTGCATGACATCATACGCATGTAATGTGACACCACTAGCTTTAGCAAAACACCTAGAGTCACCGACAATTACTTTCTTCAGTTTACTGTTTATGTCAGCGTTACCTTTTATTCCCAACATGACCTCAGTCGCCATCAGACAGGTGCAATCGTTAAGTGACTGAGGAAGAAAGTGTGTGACCCAAGTGCTTTAAGGCAGGGGGGCATTTTAAATTAAACACCCTGAAGAAGATAAACTTTATAAAGCGGAGTTTGTGTAGCAGTGAAGCACCAACACAAACTTTATGTTTGTATCCAAAATGCTCCACTGTGTGCAAGGGCTTGGGGAAACTGGGGCAAGTTCCTTAAAAGGTTTAGTTTAACTTAAATTTATTGTGATTATATGATAATATATTTGCGTGCTTGCAGTGTAACTTCTGCCGTCTATTATAACAGAAGTGATGTGTTGCTCCTCACTCGCAGTGGGAGCACAAGTAAGATCTGTAATGTCTAATTAAAACACTATGATCAAAAGTAAAACAATATGCCTAAAAGCAGTGAGTAACAGAAACCAGAAGGTGCAGTGAAAGGGAGTTTTAATTATTAATTTAGGACTTAGTTTAATTCAGTGCTTTTTGTGCATCCATAAAAAGTAATGCATAAATACTAATATATATATATATATATATATATATATATATATATATATATATATATATATATATTATTGTTTATATTACTTTTTATAGATGCAAAAAAATCAGAGAATTAAACTACAGTCCTAAATTAATAATAAATATTCTCATGTGTGTCTGTGTGTATTGGGTTCTTTTCAGTCTTATATAATTTGACAAACAGTTGTGTAAAGCCTTAGTCTTAAGTTTACGTTTGTAACACTCGGTTTGTGGATTTTATTTTAAATATACAAAAAAATGGTACTGAAAGTCCCCCCCAATCCGATTAATCGAAAAATAATTGGCCAACTAATCGATTATGAAAATAATCGTTAGTTGCAGCCCTACAACAAACCCATAATTGACATATTACCATATCTTACTGGGCAATTTCCTGGATTTCTGTTGTCGATACAGTTACGCTGAACGCTTCGCTATAGTAAAAGAGTTCATGAGCTTTCGAGCAGGTTTCGGCCTCAAAAATGTGATTCACTTCATATCGAAATTTGTCAGGCTGCCACAGACACGCCCTTCAACGAAAGCGCAAAAGCTTCACAATTTAACATCGCCAAAGCGTTTCGATTAGACTGACTGAATATGATGATGATCGGAATAAATGTCTAGGAGGAGTTCATTAAAATATGTGGCCTGGAAATATTTTTTGCCAGAAGGTGGCGCTATGACTAAATCTGAATATTGGCATGTAGATGTCTTCAGGCCGGGACTTTTATCAAATTTGAAGTTTGGAGCAGAAGTTAGGCCCTCTAAAATGCGACTGATTTCGGAAAAGAATAAAATAATAATAATAATAATAATAATAATAATAATAATAATAATAAACGGAGCAGATCCAATAGGGCTTCGCTCCAGCGGTGCTCAGGCCCTAATAAACTGAGCAGATCCAATAGGGCTTCACACTAGCAGTGCTTGGACCCTAATATTAATAATAAACAGAGCAGATCCAATAGGGCCTCGCACCAGTGGTGCTCATTCTTTAGAATTTATATAGTTGTTTTTGACATTTTCCAGTTGCCAGTAAATGGCGCTATGACTATAACTGAATACTGGCACATAGATGTCCACAAGTCAGGTTTCATATCAAATATGTGAAATTTGGTAGATTGAAAATTGTATGTTTGAGTTATAACAACTTCCTATTTAACAGCAGTAATAGCATGCTTTAGCACTTAGCTAAGTGCTCCTAGCACGTTATAACATGTTTCTAGCATGTAACTAGCATGTTTAGAATTTGCTGCCATATTCTTATATGTTGCTGGAATACATCAGTGCAAATCATGTCACTTCCTGTTGCCAGCAGGTAGCGTTATAACTCAATATTGGCATGTAGATGTCTTCAGGCCAGGATTCATATCAAATGTTATGACTGAGTGCAAAAACGTCACTTTCTGTTGCCAACAGGTGGCGCTATGACTATAACTGAACATTGGCATGTAGATGTGCTCAGGCCTGGATTTGTATCAAATATGTGAAGTTTGGTACAGATTGAACATTGTATGTTTGAGTTATAACAACTTCCTGTTTTGTGGCATTAATAGTGTGCTTTAGCACTTAGCTAAGTGGTTCTTGCATGGTGTACCATGTTTCTAGCATGTTGCTAGCATATTTTAATATGTTGGTAGGAGGGCACCACAGTGTAAAACATGGCGCTTCCTGTTGCCGGCAGGTGGCGCTATGACTATAACTGAATATTGGGATTTGGATGTCTTTAAGCCAACACTATTATCAAACCTGTGAAATTGTGGGAAGATTAGGCATTGTATGCATGAGTTATAACAGCTTCCTTTTTAATAGCAGTAATAGCATGCTTTAGCACTTAGCTGAGTGTTGCCAGCATATTGCTAGCATGTTTAGAATTTGCGGTCATATTTTTATATGTTGCTAGGTATGCATCAGTGTAAAACATGTCACTTCCTGTTGGCAGTTGGCAGACTGACCAAATATGATGTTGATCTGATGAAATCTCTGAAATAGGAGGAGTCTGTTAAAGTACGAGGCCTGGAAATGGCAAAAACACAGCAAAAATTGAAGCGAAAAATCTAAATGGCTGACTTCCTGTTGAGCTTAGGGCATGGGTTCAAGAGACTTTTTTGTACGCATTGGCATGTTACACATGTTTACTGAATTTTGCACATGTATCTTGTGGCAAAACCTGCTTGATTTTGTGGCATTTTTTTCTTCAAAATTTGCGATGCAACTTGCAGAGTTTTTGTGCATTTTATGAAAAAAAACTACATGAATTGGCAAAATTGCAGTCGCAAGAAATTGTTTTGCACAATCTTTCACAGTGATGTTTGTTGGAAAATAAGACCTTTTAAACTATGTTCGTGTACAACACACGTGAATCAAAGGCAGCTTTGACTGAATGAACGTTGTGATGACGATTAGCGGTTAATCTGATGGTGAAATTAGAGTCAGGTGTTTTCGGTCAATGCATGACAATCAGGTGTGAGTGAGCACCCTGTTTAATTTAAAGAACCTGGATTTATCAAAGTCTGATCTTCACAACAAATGTTTTTGGACGTGTATCATGTTATGAAAAAAAGGAGTTTTCTGAGGACCTCATAAAAAGGGTTGTTGATGCTCATCAGGCATTAAACGGTTACAAAACCATCTCTAAAGAGTTTGGACTCCACCAATCCACAATCAGACAGATTGTGTACAAATGGAGAAAATTCAAGACCATTGTCGAGTGGTTGACCAACAAAGATTATTCCAAGAGCAAGACATGTAATAGTCCATGAGGTCACAAAGGAACCCAGGGTAACTTCTAACAGGGTTCCTGCAGATGCTTCATAATGAAATTCCAGGACTTTCAAGGACTTTTCAAGGACTATACAAGCGATGTCATTCAAACATATTCTTTATTTCTTCTTTTTAAATTCCAGAAAATAATTAATAACAACAAGACACCACCAATTTTTATATGGCGCCTTTTCCAGCCATGCAGGGCTAAATTTGCATTTCCCAGGAATTGCTTCGTCTTCACCATAACATCAATATACTCCAGCTGAGTGACAGGAGCACTGTTGCCAACAACTTTCAATGGAAAGTTGCTAAAGATCGTTAGATGATGTCATGTGCTAATAAGCATAAGGGCATGGGTGTTGGTTTGGTTTTTAACATTGGCAGGTTGAAGTGTGAATGGGTATGCTTCCCGATATTTTTATAATGAAATAAGTAAAAATAAATAACTTGAAAATAAAAATCAGCTTTGTTACATCTCATAAGCTGGGGGGAAAAAATTTTGTCATCTGTATTGACACTTTTAACATGAACTTGACTGTTCATAAAGCTGTTCACTGGAGGCCTTAAAACATTTTTAAAACATTAAAGTATAGCCTAAGTTTATGTAAAGCTGCTTTTGAAATGTTGTGAAAATCACTATACAAATAAAAATGACTTGTATTTTGTATAGTTTTTTCCTCAGTATTTTATTTCTTGAACGACATCATCTTTACCTGATCAACTGTTCTTCCTCTCCTCTTCTGAATGCTCTACCTTGCCGCTACATTCACCTTGTATCTAATATAAGGATGACATGTCCAATGCATATCCATTAAAGATTTACTTATGACAGTACATGTGGAAAAAAGGTGGAAACTAAGTAAAAAGAATGGAAGCATAGGGGGGCGAGTCGCCTGGCGTCCATTTGCGGATGTTCACACTGGATGCGTTGATTCCGTCAAAGCTTAACGTCTACTCAGACTATTCAGATTCCCGACAGAGCAATCTAAAATAGCACTGGGCCATCTGTCAACAGAAGACGGCGCAACATGATGTCCAGTGTGAACAACCTTGTTTTTGATAATCATGGGAACTATTCAAATAAAATGTAGTTGGGGTTAACCAGCAGGACTGATCAACAGTGACCGTTTGGTTAGAAAATGTTTAGTTGTTATTGTGTTATTGCTATTGCTATTACAAGTGGGTGACACCAGATACTGAAACCAAAGGTTTACGCACTTTTGCCACTCAAAGATATGTAATATTGGATCATTATCCTTAATAAATAAATATAAGATTTTTGTCTCATTTGTTTAATTGGGTTTTCTCTATCTACTTCGGACTTTTTTGGAAAAGCTGATGATGTTTTAGGTTATATTTATGCAGATATATAGAACAATCTAAAGGGTTCACAAACTTTCAAGCACCCCTGTATTTACACACATATATACATACAATGCCATAACCGACATATACAGTGCTTATAGCAGTAGGATATTTTATTGGACCGTCTAAAGGTTAACCACGGTGTACTTGCAAAACCAGTGACTGCTACTTAATAGTAATAGCATTAGCGATTTCATGAGCACTGATGCAAACGTGCTGCTCCTTAGAGGTCCACCACCACGGTATTATTGCTGAGGATCTGGGAATTTAATATGGCTGTACTGGCTATATCAAATATAGAAATAAGAGGTGAACACTTTAGCCAAGAATGTTCGTAATGTACCTTGAATATCGCACTGTCGATTTTTCACCGCACTCCATCGCTGAAAGTTTTCCGGATCTGCACACGGGTAGGTGTCGTTAGATTCAGAAGGCATCACACTGCCGTGATGCTTCCTGGGATATATAGTTTCATCAGCGCAACTCTGTGCGCTACTTGAAGTCATGTGCACTTCAACTCCCAAGCTTCTTCTTTCTTTCCTTTTTTTTTTAAATCTCGACAAATGGTCATACTCATATGCCGATGACAAAACTAGGTGAACGAATGTATAGTCAAAAGATATGCGTAGCCACTTTAATCAACAATGCTTTATTATACATTTGTTATTAATTACTCAGTTGGTTAGTAATTGGTTACTAATGCATACTCAATACAATGTTAAATCTTTATAATAAGTCTTTATATCTGTTTCAATAAACCACATTTTATTTATTCTTCAGTTCTAGTCATAAAATGTTAAATACATTTATTGACAGTTTTGCGTGTTGGTTGAATATTTACTTTTAAGCAAGTAAAGTAAAGGAACCCCTTTTTAATAATTTATCTAAAACTCTCCTTAAGGTTGAAAAGTCACATTGCACAGGCAAGATAATAAAATATCTATTACCACTCCAACACTTCACATTCAAGCCTACTTCATTGCCTAGTAAGTACATTAAATGCTTAAAATCCACATTCACGAGTGCGCACATACACACCCGCACGCACACAGGTGACTCTTTTAACATGTACTTCAAACGTATATGTATAATCCAAATTTGTGGGCACATGGGAAGTAGCAAACAAGAAGAAAAAGAAAAATACAATTGACATTCCACTTTGGAAATTCTAAATATTCTAAAGAGTGCATACACCTGCAAGTAAATACTTGCTAGGGGTTTTGCTGTATTGCTGTCAATTCAAATGAAATTTTTTGCAGTCCAAACTAAATCATGTGTACATGGCAGACTAGGAATACATATTGTTTAACTCATTATAAGATCATCCCTACAAAAATGGATACAACAGTCTTTAATTTATTCAGAATTAGAGACCAAATAAACAGTATGACGTGTGATGTTGCAAAAGGATCATTTGGGAAGACACAATTTCAAAACCTTGAAGAAGTATCTTAACAGAAATAAAATTAAATGAAGCATTTAGATGTGCTAGGAATTTTTTAAAGTCTAAAAACTGCATAATTGATAAATATTCATCCTCCTTTCTTTTAGCAATCTAAATTAGAATTAGGATTTATTTTTTGCAAGCTCACACTAAATAGGTTAAACTGGGTACACCTGTGTTAATTATAAATCCACTTGTGTCCACTAAATATCTCTGACTTTGTGAGGTCTCACAGCTAAAATGGCAGATCAGATAATTCCTGCTGTTATGAAAACTAAGGTACTGCCTGTTAAGCTTCAAACTGAAGTTCTTAGGAGGAAAAATTATGAAGAATGTTATATTAAAATATCAGCAAAGCTTTGAACCTTCTTAGGAGTGAAATCAATTAACACACAAACAATTCCAAGCTCAGGCTAAACTGAGTGCTTGGGTAAGAAGGGTAATTGTCAGAGAAATGTCTAAGAGTCCAGCGACAACACTGAAGGGGTTACAGAGCTCACTGGCTGAAATAGGAGAACCTGTTCAGACCTCAAAAATATTTTCAGCTCTTCACAGATCTATGTGAGACTGGCCAGAAAGAATCCACTTCTGAGAAAGGGCATGTTAGAATTATGAGAGATACTATGAACTTTATGATTTGAATAAAGTTGAGTCATCTGTTCTAACGTTAAAGCATAATGTTTGGTGCAAACCAAACACCAAGGTAACACCATTCTAATGATCAAGCACATTGGTGGTAGGCAGGGTCGTGTCTAGAGCATTGCGGGGGGGCAAGGGTATGCCTCAGAAGAGGGTGACCGCCAGTGACAAAAATGAGAAAATGAGCACTATGGTAAAACATGATAAAATTTATGGTACACTTTTTTTTTTAAAAAAGTGGTGAGCTGCAAATGTTACCTTAAGGTGCTATTACTACCTGATCTAAACCTTAAATTTAATTTTGTTGGTGTAACTTAATGTATTTAGGTTGATTAAGTGATGTTTAATATTTTTTACTTTAATTTTTTTTAAAATTAATTTAGATGTTGCCACATGAAGCAGATTTTTAGGTTAACCTTTTTTCTTTTTTCCCTGCAAAGTAAAATTTCTGTGAAGCCAGAGTTTATTTCTTCCACTGCCTTTTCACATAACTAACACTAGTCAGCAATATTCATCACTGATCCTAACAGCCATTTACAGGCTTATGCTTTCATTTTTAGGACCTATTAGATATAATTAAATGATGTAAAAACACTTAAAGAGATATTTTACTCTGAAAAAGGGATATTTTACTTTGAAAACTATTTTAATCATCAGTAGACATGCATGTTTTTCTCATACCTAAATGCTACTTTCATTTCCCTCATATCACACCACGGACTCTCTCTCTCACGTTTCATACAAATGCAACTGGTGCCATCATGCATCTCATTCATCAATTGTAGTGAAAATGACTTCGCAGGACTTCACTAATAAGATTACTGTAATATCCTTACTCATTGTGTTGCCAGGCTGACAGTTTTGTACATTTTAATGGACTCTTTTTTCTTAGCAGAAGCTTTAAGATAATATACAGGTAAGATTAAGAAATAATTTAAACTAGTAATATTTCATGTCCACTTATGTATATATTTGATGAGTAAACATATAATAATCTGAATAATGTACAGTCAGTTGGTCATTGTCACATATAAACTCCTTCAGTGTGATACAAGGCATCTTGAATCACCCTGTCTGGGTTTATAAATTATAATGTGACAGTGAGCTTATGATTGCGCCTTATCTTTTACATATTAAACCGCACACAGAGGCTACCTACTTGTTTTTGCATCTCTCCAAGCTTGATAACAATGTCCACTCAATGAAATTACACACTCCAACTGATGTCCCTGACCATTGCCAGATTTGAATAACTTTTTTGAATCATTAATTTCACCATAAACGATTAGAAACTGACTGACATAAAACAATCCAATTGCAAATGATCTGGTAAAGGAGCACCTCTGCTGTCCAACCAGATTTCCACCATGTGACACTACCCCTGGAGGTAGCATTACACTCAAAGGTTGTTTTTCAGCAGGAGAACCTGGAAAGCTTGTTGCCATCAAAGGCAACATGGATGGAGCCACATATATAGTTGCAATCAAAATTATTCAAACCCCGTTGCAAATCAGGTTTATTAAAATTTATAGACTTTCAGCTGTTTGCAGTGAACACATCAAACAAAAGCAATTGAAATAGATAAACGCAACGAATGCTCCAAGTGGTGTCCCCAAATTCAACTGAAAAGGCAACTTATAATGATTTCTTCAGTTTCAAAATTATTCAACCCCATGAACAGAATTGCTCACAACAGAACAAATACACAAAACAGGTGTTGTCTCAAGCACACCCGATGCAACTAATCAAGGGCTTCATTAGTTGCACCAGGTGTGCTTGAGATGGATCACATGAAATACCTGAACTGACTAGGGGTAGAAAATAAATGAAATACCTGGATGGGGCAGAAAAAGGAAGCTATCAATTGCTGCAACCAGATTTCTGAGAAGGCAGGTTGTGAAAAACCCTCGAGTGACTGCAAAAGACCTGCAGCAAGACTTGGTGGCAACAGGCACTGAAGTTTCAGTGAGCACCATAAGGCGTGTACGAAACGCAGAAGGTTTCCGTGCCAGAACTCCAAGACGTACACCACTACTGACCCAAAAGCACAAGAAAAGTCGGCTTAAAATCATATAAATAAGCCACAGAAGTTTTGGGATTCTGTTCTGTTCTTTTCAGCATGGTGGATCAGCAGTATATCTGGAGGAAGAAGAATGAAGAAAGAACACTGTCCACAGTCAAGCATGGTGGTGGCTCAGTGATGCTCTGGAGTTGCTCTGGGGTTGCTTTGGTCTGGGGCACCTGAAATCTGCAGTGTGTGGAAGGCAAGATGGATTCATTGAAATATCAGGATATCCTAGGAGAAAACGTCATGCCATCTGTGATGAAGCTGAAGCTTTGGTGTCACTGGACCTTCCAACAGGACAATGAACCCAAGCATACGTTACAAAACAGGACTTGGAGACAGGAAGTAAGTGCATGAGTACAGTCTTTATTTGAACTTACGCTAAGGACTTACAACGGAAAACCTATCCCTCAACTCGGGATGAAACGTGAAGCACAAAACTTACGACAGGCTTATGCCTAGAACCAGTAGCTTAACTCATGCACTAAACATACATTTAACTTAGGCAAGAACACTCCTCTAAACTAAGACATGAACACATCTAACTGTGGCCTGAACACATCATTTAACTAGAGCATGACTGCTTCATTCAACTAGAGAATGAACACATCTTTTAACTAGAGCATGGACACATCATTTAACTAGAGCATGAACACATCTTTTAACTATGACAGGACACAAACACTCTCTACTGTGACAGGATATTAACTAAGGAACAGGAAAACACACAGAGCATGGCAACATCACAACCTGGCACCATTTTTCATTCCGTTGACTTCTCTGTTAGTCCTTTCACCATTAGTCCTTTCTCCACTTTTACTTTACGGTACGTTAATGCTGCGCAATGTGTGCAGCAATGCGAGGGGTTTAAGTAACCAGTCTCTTGATTGCCTACAGCTGGCAACACTTGACACAGCTTTAGCGTCCATGCGCACTTCAATCACGTGCATGTGCGCGCTCTCAAGCCACTCGTGCACATTGTCGCCACAGCGCCATCTGCCGGCGGTACGTAACAGAACCCCCCTCCAATGGGGGTCCTGGGCCCCTGTGTAATCTGTTTCTTGATGCATCGGAAAACGGGGGCAGACAGGTGGAGCCCCACCCCCAATGGGAGTGAAGCTCGGGGCGCCTTCCTCAGCTGGACTGGAACACTGGTCGACGTCTTCAGCAGGACTAGAATGCTGAGCGACATCCTCAGCGGGACTGGAATGCTGGGCGACGTCCTCAGCAGGGCTGGAGCTTGGAGGGACATCCTCTGCGGTGCTGGAGCTCGGAGGGACGAACTCTGCGGGGCTGGAGCTCAGAGGGACGTCCTCTGCGGGGCTGGAGCTCGGAGGGGCATCCTCTGCGGGGTTGAAGCTCGGAGGGGCATCCTCTGCGGGGTTGAAGCTCGGAGGGACGTCCTCTGCGGGGCTGGACAGCAGGACAGCCTCCTCGGCAGGACTGGACAGCCTCCTCGGCAGGACAGGAGAGCGTGACAGCTTCCTCAGTGGGGCTGGACAGCGGGACAGCTTCCTCAGCTGGGCTGGACAGCGGGACAGCTTCCTCAGGTGGGCAGGACAGCGGGACAGCTTCCTCGGCTGGGCAGGACAGCAGGAGAGCTTCCTCAGCAGGACAGGGCAGCATGATAGCTTCCTCAGCGGCAGAGACCTCCCCACGGGTCTCTGGCTGGAGCTCCGAGGTCGGCAGGTTAACCTCGGGCTGGGGCTCTGGAGCTGAGACCTTCCCGTAGGTCTCAGGCTGGAGCTCTGGGATCACCTGGTTGACCTCTGGCGGGAGCTCCGAGATCGCCCTGTTGACCTCCGGCTGGATCTCCACACGGGCTCGCCGGTGTAATTGTTTATGCCCCTGCCAGCTGCTCTAGAAGCAGTCCTTTGAGCAATAGAATGCTTCCTGGAGACCCAGTTTTTTGCAGGTAGGGCATTGTAGCTTGGTCTCCTTCCGGCAGCCCTCAGACATGCATATGGATGTCCTCTCCACCATGTCGACCAGAACCTGAGGCAAAGCTGCTGCTTCTATCCAGTCCAGCCATGCATAATAGAGGTGGAATGGCCAGTTCTCTTTGTCCGTCACCTCGATTCCCCTCTCCAGCACATCCAGTTGGTTTAGTTGCCCCGGCTGCGAGAACTCTTTCAGAAAAAGTTCAGAGAACTGGGTGACGTCGTAGAGGGCACTGGACCCTGAATGGGCCAGCTGCTCTGCCCAATCCCGGGCCGGGCCATAAACCCGGGATACTAGGAAGCCCAGCCACTGTTTCTTGGTAGGCTTGGGGGGCGCCAGGCTGGAAAAGTACACCGGGCTGAGGAACAGGTGGTGTTCCCACCCATGCATTACTGGCAGGAGTTCGGTGGCCGTCCTCTGTGGAAACTGGACTGAGAGGAAACGCGGCCAGTAATCCGAGCATGTGATGAAGCTGAAGCTTTGGTGTCACTGGACCTTCCAACAGGACAATGAACTCAAGCATACGTTACAAAACAGGACTTGGAGACAGGAAGTAAGTGCATGAGTACAGTCTTTATTTGAACTTACGCTAAGGACTTACAACGGAAAATCTATCCCTCAACTCGGGATGAAACGTGAAGCACAAAACTTACGACAGGCTTATGCCTAGAACCAGTAGCTTAACTCATGCACCAAACATACATTTAATTTAGGCAGGAACACTTCACTAAACTAAGACATGAACACATCTAACTGTGACCTGAACACATCATTTAACTAGATCATGAATGCTTCATTCAACTAGAGCATGAACACATCATTTAACTAGAGCATGAACACATTTTTTCACTAGAGCATGAACACATCCTTTAACTACAGCATGAAGACATCCTTTAACTACAGCATGAACACATCATTTAACTAGAGCATGAACATCTCATTTAACTAGAGCATGAACATTTCATTTAACTAGAGCATGAACAAATCTTTTAACTAGAACATGAACAAATCTTTTAACTAGAACATGAACATCTCATTTAACTAGAGCATGAACACATCATTTAACTAGAGCATGAACACATCTTTTAACTATGACAGGACACAAACACTCTCTACTATGACCAGGTATAAACACTCTTGACTACGACAGGACACAAACACTCTACTATGACAGGGTATAAACTAAGGAACAGGAAAACAGACAGAGCATGGCAACATCACAACCTGGCACCATTATTCATTCCGTCGTCTTCTCTGTTAGTCCTTTCTCCACTTTTACTTTACGTGACATTACATTAATGCCACGCGATGTGCGCAGCAATGCGAGGGGTTTAAGTAACCAGTCTCTTGTTTGCCGACAGCTGGAAACACTTGACACAGCTTTAGCGTCCATGCGCACTTCAATCACATGCACCTGCGTGCTCTTAAGCCGCTCGTGCACGTTGTCGCCACAGCACCTTCTGCTGGCGGTACCGTAACAGCATACCTCAAATTTCACCATGGCTTGGTTACAGAAGAAGTCCTGGAAGTTTCTACAGGACCATCACAGTCACCTGAACCCCACAGAAAATCTCTGGTGGGATTTGAAGAAGGCAGTTGCAGCATGTAAACCCAAGAATATTACTGAATTGGAGGCCATTGCTCATGAGTAATGGGATAAGATTCTTCAGGAACACTGCCAGAAGCTAGGCAGCTCATTTGCAGCAGGTCATAACAGCAAAGGGGTGCTCTACTAAGTACTAAAGATGCTTGTCATGAAGGGGTTGAATAATTTTGAAACTGGAGAAATCATTATAAGTTGCATTTTCAGTTGAATTTGGGGAAACCACTTGAAGCATTCTTTGTGTTCAACTATTTCAATTACTTTTGTTTGATCTGTTCATTGCAAACAGCTATAAGTCTATAAATTTTGACAATAAACTTGATTTGCAATGGGGGTTGAATAATTTTGATTGCAACTGCACTGTAAAACCAGATAAGTTCATTTAACTCAAAAAATCTGACGAAACTAATTACCTCCAAATTTTTAAGTTGACAAATCAATTTCTTTAAGCCAAATACACTTAAATATAACAAAACTTTAATTCAAATCTGTTATATAATGTTATATTTAAGTGTATCTGCCTTAAAGAAATTTATTTATCAACTTAAAAATGTGGAGGTATTTAGTTTCCTAAAAATTTTTTTGTTAAATTAACTTTTTTTTTGTCAGGAATCTTAGCTGGTTTTACAGTGTGTAAGCAAATTGTTGAGGAGAACCTGTTCCAGTCAGCCAAACATCTGCATTTAGAGTGAAAATATATGTTCCAACAGGTCAATGAGCCAAAGCACAGGACGAAAACTACAAACGAAGGGCTTGGGCTGTCCAACAATATTCTCCATCAAAGAGTAGAGGCAGAGTTGGAGAAAATGTGCATTGAGGAATGCAAGAAAATGTCAAAATCAAAACGAACAAAGCTCATAGATATCATCCGAGAATTGCCATTAAGGGGGTGTATATTTAACAATTAAACAGTTAAAAATATATATATTTTCAAATAATTCTAAGGACATCCAAATACTTTATTTAATTTTTTATAGAGATTCACCTTCAAAGTAGTAGACAAAAATCACATTTGGATATGCTTAAATTTGATGTTGCAATACAGCAAAAAGAGAAATAATCACTGGGGGTGAATACTTTCTAGAGGCACTATATTTGTAAGCACTGAAGCAAGCATGCAGAGAAACCGTAGTTGATAGCACTTCAGTTCTGCAAACTCCAAGCATTGAGGCACACATGCTTTTCCCCGTGCTTGCCAGCATCTGACTTTGCTGAAGATGCAATTTATTTTTAATGACCATTGTCACTGATACAGCTCTACATGCTCAGCCTCCCTCATAATGTTTACAGTTTAAATGCAATAACTTCTTAAGAATCAAAAGCCCTACACAAACCACAAACCATCTCAGCATTATTAAGTTTATAATTTTCAACTGTACATTTTTAGATTTTTAAATAAAATTATTTACTTCGCTTTATATACATGTACCTTAGTTAAAGGTGCTGTAATTGATTATAAGAACACTTTGGCTAAATTAAAATATATGACCAGAGAAAAATATCTCTGTCACTCCTGGGTATTGAAATCAGCAAAATATCAACATGTTTCAGTTCTATTAATTAATTATTTAGGTAATGTCTTTGCAAGAAACACCTCCATTTTTGTCAGCATGAGCTCAGGTATCTCTTACAAGCGTAAGCTATAAATGAACAGAAATGAATCATTAGCTTGATGGAATAGGAGTTTATTCTAATATTACTGACATATGAAATCAGTGGCAAAGACTGACATTCGACCAAAATTTCTATTAGCATCCAGAAAGAAAGACAAGAACAAGAGTGAACATTGGTGTGTCTTTTCAGCACTGGAAAGAGAGAGTGGAAGGGCTTGAAAACTGTTGCAGAGCTTACTTTGCTTGGTTCTGATATAAATTTGTTATCCTCACAAACAGTAATATTACAGCACGCACAGCTTAGCTAGACAAAAAAAGAAAAAGAAAACTTAACTGTTCTGATAAAGTTTAGCTGTTTTGCGTCTGTTTTTTAAATATATATATATATATATATATATATATATATATATATATATATATATATATATATATATATATCATACTAAATAGTTTTAGATCTTCAAACAAAATACAACATAAATCAAATGCAACCTGAGTAAACAAACAATACAGTTTTCTTTTTTTTATTGAAGCAAAAAAAAATTATCCAACACCTATCACAAACGTGACAACTAATCACCCCCTTAACCTTAAAGTCTGGTTGTGCCACCTTTAACAACAATAACTGCAACCAAACACTTCCAATAACTGGAGACCAGTTTTTCACTTACTTCTAGGACTAGGACTCCGATGCTTTGGATAATTGTCTTGCTGCATAATCCAGCTACATTTGAGTTTCAACTTACAGACTGACGAACAGTCTCCTTTAGAATTTTATGGTAGTGAGCAGAATTCATGTTTCCCTCAATTATTACAAGTTTCCCAGGCCCTGAAGCAGCATATCATCCCCAAACCATCGCATTTCCACCACCATGCGTGACAGTGGGTATAATGTTCTTTTTGTGGAATTCTGTGTTTGGTTTACACCAGATGCAACAGGACCTCTGTCTTCCAAATAGTTTCACTTTCGACTCATCAATCCACAGAAAATTCTCCCAAAAGTTTGAGGTGTGTTTTGGCAAAATTCAGATGAGCCTTAATGTTCTTCTGGGTTAACAGAGGTTTCCCCCTTACCATTCTTCCATGGATGCCATTTCTGCCCTGTGTTTTTCTGATAGTGCAGTCATGAACACCTTTAATTATGCAAGAGAGGCCTGTAGGTCCTTTGATGTTGTCCTTGTCTCTTTTGTGACTTGCTGGATGAGTCGTATTTTGGAAGGTCGGCCACTTTTTGGAAGGTTCACTACTGTGTCAAGTTTTTCCAATTGGAGATAATGACCCTCACTGTGGTCCTTTGAATTCAATTCAATTCAGGTTCATTTGTATAGCGCTTTTAACAACGGACATTGTCCCAAAGCAGCTTTACAGAAATATATCAATTCAGGATATAGATTTTAAATGTATGAATTGGTCCCTTTGGAGTCCTAGAGCCTTTGAAATAGCTTTGTAACCCTTCCCAGACATATGCTTTTCGATCACCTTCTTCCTCATAATTTCTGGAATTTCTTAAAATTTTGGATTAGTGTGTTACTAGGTAAGAATTTAATGAAAAAGTTGTTGAAAAAGTTCTATTTAACTGTTGATTTCATTGAACAGGGTTTGCAGTAATCTGGCTTGGTTGTGTCTAGCCCAGCTGAACCCCATTGTGAATGCAGTTTCATAGATTTGGGGAATTAGTCACTATGGGGCAAATACAGTTTCACACCCAGTTGGCCCAGTTGGTATTGGATAACTTATTTGCGTCACTAAATAACTATCTTTTAAAAACTGCATTTGGGTTTACTCAGGTTGCCTTTGTTTTATCTTAGATTTTATTTTAATTTCTGAAACAATTTAATGAGTTATACAAAAAACAGAATAAATCATATACTTTTTCACAGCACTGCAACTTACAAAAGCCCCAGATTTGTGGGTACAGACTTTTGAACCCACACAGCAGATGCACTCCTTGCACACCTGCATCCACACTGACACGTGAACTATGCATGTGCTTGTCCTTGGAGGTCAGGGCTTTGGAGATATGTTTGGAGAAATGCTTGAATGAAGGGCATGGGAACAGAGAGAGGGACTCCCTCAGTGGACAAGTTAGCAATATCTGCACAATTGATTACAACTGCTTTAAATTAGAATAATTGTTTGTTTATTAGAATTTTTTTGGATGATTAGATAGTAAATTATAAGCTTCAATAAGTGTATGTAATACTAAAACTATTTCATACAGAGAACTGGACAAGCTTCACTGGTTCTTCTTTTAATCCATGAAGGGATTAATTCTCTACGTGGCATTTCTTATGTTTGAACTGAACCTGTATATTTGACCTATGTTACATGGTTATTTTCTGATGAAGTGAGAGCACAAATGATTAAAATAATTTTAATAATATATTTTTTTTCTGGCAGCTGAGAGTTTTAACCTAAAACCAACTGCTGTATAGTACTGGCTACTAGAAATAGGAAGGCAGTCATACATGGGTATAAGTTTAGTCCTCTTAAGATTCAAAGCAAAATACCAAACAAATTCCAAGAGAGTGGACACAAACTACAAAAACAACAGTATTGCACAGGAAGCAGACTCTTTCAACAGCTATCTAACATTTAGGTACCTTTAACTGAACAAATTCCAATATATCAGAGGAGAATGTAAATCAGACATTGACCATGAAAGAAAATAGAATATATTTACCAACCTTTTTGGGAAACAATGGACAAAAAACAAACTGGTCTGTATAGTATTTATATATGGACATAGATATACACAATACAATATATATATGTGATAAAACACCAGCTGTAAAGTAGCAGTAAATTAGCACTAAAAGCTAACTGAATATCTTGATATCACTTTATTTGTCAGAAATGTTTCTTTGCATAAGTATATATGCATATATATATATATATATATATATATATATATATATATATATATATATATATATATATATATATATATATATATATAATATCACTGAAATTAACTTTCAAATGGAACAAAAATTGATTTTTAAATATCAGCATACCAGTAAACACATTTTATGCACACATTTTATTCTGAAAGTATTGGAAAAGCAAGGCCAATTATTTTGCTTTTGCTATACACTAAAGATATTTGGATTTGAGATCAAAAGATGACTATGAGACAAGAGATCAGAATTGCAGTTTTTTTCCCCCCTGATATTTACATCTAGGTGTGTTAAACAAATTTGAACATTTTGTTTGAACCCACTCATTTTTCAAGTAATCAAATAGTGTAATATTTGACTGACACGTGTTTTTTGTTGCCCAGGTGTGCCCTGTTAGATTGGTTGTTTAAATAGTTAATAGCTCTGAATGTCTATTCTTGGTCTGAGCCCTGGGTTTCACATGTGAATACTGCAATTGTTGTTTAAAAGGACAAACCAACTTGAACACCAGAGAGCTCTCTATGGGAGAAACACAAGCCATTTTGAAGCTGAGAAAAGAGGGAAAATCAATTAGAGCCATTGCACAAGAATTGGGCATAGGCAATACAACAATTTGGAATGTACTGAAAAAGAAATAAACCACTAGTGTACTAATAACTAGACATCTAACAGATCAGCCAAGAAAAACAGCAGCAGTTGATTACAGAAACACTGTGACAACTGTGAAGAAAATCCCCAAAACAACAGACAGTGACATCTCCAGCAATCTCCACAGTGTAGGGCTGAAGGTATCCCAATCCACTGTGTGAAGAAGATTTCAAGAGCAAGTATAGAGGCCATACCAAAGATACAAACCACATTAAGAATCGGAAGGCCAGATTGGAATTCATAAATAAATAAGGAAATGAGCCATAAAAGTTCTGGAATCAAGATTAACCCCTATGAAAGTTATGTAGAGACCAGAGTTTGGAGAAGGAAAGGATCTGCTCATGATCCAAAACATACAAGCTCATCAGACAAGTATAGTGGTGTCATGGCTTGGGCTTGCAGGGTGGCTTGTGGAACAGGCTCACTAATCTTTATTGATGATGTAACTCATGTTGGTATCAGCATGATAAATTCAGAAGTCTCCAAAAACATTCTGTCTGCCAAGTTACAGATAAACACATCCAATCTAATCGGGAGGAACTATATCATCTAGCAAGACAATGGTCCAAAACACACTGCTAACACAACCAAGGATTTCATTTCCATACTGCTTATCATACACAGGGGGAGCCTGGAGCCTATCCCAAGGAACTCGGGGCACGAGGCGGGGGACACCCTGAACAAGGTGGCAACCGATCGCATCACAATCGTACACCCATTCCCACACCCACTCACAAACTATGGACAAATTTGGAAATGCCAGTGAGCCTACAATGCATATCTTTGGACTGGGGGAGGAATCCGGAGTACCTGGAGGAAACCCCCAAACCACAGGAAGAACATGTAAACTCTGCACACACACATGGCAAAGGTAGGATTCAAACCCCCAACTCCAGAGGTATGACGCAAATGTGCTAACCACTAATGACTAATATTATTTATTTTAAGACTATCTTTTTCAACAATTTTGCTCACCTAAATATTGGGTGGTCTGCGACCAAAGGTACCATGTTGTAATTTGTTTAACACATCTAGATGTAAATATCAGGAAATGAAGGCTGAAATTCGGATCTACCGTCTCATATTCATCTTTTGATCTCAAACCCAAATGTCTTCAGTATATAGCACTGCTAAATTCTTGCCATTCCAATCCTTTCAAAGGGGACTGTATATCAGGTTTGTGTATATATCAGGTAAAAAAAAAAAAAAAAAGTGTAAAACTAATGCAAGAGCTAACTGTTGACACTTTCTCAACTGCTCTCCTATTCTGTATCAGCTCCATCTTCTGCTGAATATTTAATCGCAGAGGTGATGACATACAGATTAATTATTGTTTAGTTTGTTTACTGGCATATTGCTAACAGCATCCTGTCTGGTATTGAAGTGGTGAAAGTCATGTTACTCTGAGAGTAGTGCTTTCTTAGGTTTGGCTCTCTTCTTAACAGGAGGCTGCAAATCTCTATTGTGGATTAGAGCTATACCATCTATTGGTGTTGGGATATTGTTGCGGGTGGTGTAGGTTGGGTTCTGGCTTGATGTTTGGACTGATGTTTGGCTTGTGTTTGGATTTTGGGTTTGGTGATTCACGGAAGGTCCACTGCTAGTACTCAAAGTCTTTTCTTGAGTGGACGCTGTTTCAACCAGACGTTCTTTGGGTTTCCGTCCCCTTTTCTTCCAGGGTACTCCATTTTTCATGTCTTTCTGCACCTTGTAGCTCTGTGAATCTTTGTTCTTGCTCTTAGACACGTGGCCTGTTGCTCGAAACCAATTCTGAATTAAAATGAGGGGACAGCAGGGTGTGCGGAAAGAGGAGGTGAGAGCAGCTGACACTGGTGCACTAGTCTTGTGACAAGGGAAAGTCAAATAAATTATGTGTAGGCATGTGTGTGTTTCTGTGGGTAAATATTATGTGTGTGACAAAGTGTATGCATGTATGTATGTGTGTGTGGGGGTGTATGAGTGTTTTTATGTATGCTTTATGGCTCACCTGAGAGTGTGTCTTACAAATGTGGTATTTCACCCCACTCTCAGAGCTGAATTCCTTCTGGCACAGCAGGCATGTATACTTTCCCACAATGACCCCTCCCTGTTTGGAGTAGAATTAAACTGAGACAATGAAACAGTACAGAAAAGGTGCATCATTTCGATATGAATATCAAGTTTCCATTCCAACTTTTCCTGTTTCATAAAGCCTGAGATGAGGAACAGCCATTTAAATGTTTAAAAAATTCTCTGTGCATTGATTTGATGTGAAGCATGATCTAACAAATACAAAACCAGAATGTCTTAATAAGCTACTAATATCAACAAATCATGTAAAATGTTGATTTGTTCAGAAAGATTCTTTTTGAAATGCCCAGGGAGAACACTGCTGAACTGTTTCAATTTACTTGGCTGGTTATGAAAAGGTCAGATATAAACATGTGAAATAGTAAAAGAGATGGCAGAAATGCTTTTTTGTTTATTCTCATAAAAAAACAAAACTCCCTGGTGATGCAGGCTATTTAGCACTGAATTCCAAAATGTTTGCACTTCTGAGCAGTGAAGCTGTCTCTAACATGATTAACAGGAGTGTACACTACACAGTTGAGGAGTCCATCACAGAATTGCATTTGTTTTCCAGGTGGCTATTTTGAAGTGTATGATACACTTGTTTTGATTACATTATTTCAACAATAACAATTTGCAATAGTAAGAGTAGTAAAAACATTACCCAGGTCATTAGCAACACTAATAAAAGTAATCATTTACTCATGAATACCCACTTTCTTACCAGATTTATTACCCGATTATTTAAGTTCTAACTGAGATTTGCCAAACCTTTTGCATCTATCAGATTATTTTGTACATGTAAATGCTCATAAACCACAGAAATCAGCTGTGTACCTTGATGCAGCTGGTAAGATGAGCTTTGAGTCCTGACACACTTGAATAAATGGCCTGACAGCTCTGTCAAGGTAAATAAGCTAATTATTCCACAGGGAACCACAAGCAAGCAAACAAACAAACAAACAAAATATTGCATTTAAGATGTTCTTGTAAATCAGATATATATGGTCAGTGTTTTTATTTCTATAAAGGAGTGAATTGATTTGTTAGAAAGAGTATACTACTTACACTGTTGGGACAACAGATGAAACCTTTTTCCTTCACTGCATTTTTCCAAGTATCCAAGGTTTCAGGTTTATAGGTGGGAAGGCCCGGTCGTGTGTAATTCAGCTAAAAGACAAAAAGGGAGAACAATGGCAAGATCCTGGAGAAGTTAGCTGATAACACCAAGGTGGTAATAGTGGTTCTACTTCCTTTTATTCTGGTTGTTTCCTCAGAACTAGTGGCACCTTTCTTACAAAAAGTAGTTCAAAGTGCTTTACAAAATGACAATTGAATAAAACAGTAAAAGGATCAATGGCAATGGATACAGAAAATCTACAACAGAACATTAGAACAATAAAAGATATACAGTATGATTAATAAACTGTGGCAGCAGGAGCATGGTCAAGTGTTAGCTGGGAGAGGAGGTGGGTTGAACTGGCAGGTATTGTGTGTGGATTCTCACCAGTGTCTTATTACCGCCAGTTTACTTATGTGTGTTTCTTTGTGCTTTCAGTGACCACCGTGAGCCAGAGAGAGAGAGAGAGAGAGAGAGAGAGAGACATAGCTGGAGGAGATTGCAACACACACACACACATCACGTGGAGTGTAATCTTAAACTTAACTGAGGTAAAAGCCACAAACTAGTGCATGTCTGTTAGTTTGTTTTTTTAGTTGAGTTTTTAAGAAAAGTGCTGCTGAGAAATAAAAGTGAACCTGGAGCTCTGCTGAAATTCTGACTGCCTCCCTACTCTTCCTCCGCACCCATTCACACAGGGTTCTACAGTGGTGATGAGTATTTAGACACTGCCATGGAAGCCTCCCCATTTGGTGACGACAGAAAGTCCCTTGCCAGCCTCCACCAAACCCAACACCAAGCTCTTCTTGACCTGTGCAATGCGCAGCTTCTGTGTTTTGAAACACTCACTCAAGAGCAGGCCGAGAACTGGTGGGCACTCCAGAAACTGCTGCAGCCCACCACATCTCCAGCTGTGTCCACTCTCACAGTCACAGAGGTGATGCTTTCCAAGATAGCCTCCACAGAGGCCTTCAGTGACCTTTTCAAGTGTCTGGCAGCTGCGTGGGAGTAGATGAACAAGAGGATGAATAGGCTTTCCAGTTTGGTCTTATGCCACTGGCCTGTGTCCCTGGATGAAGTTGTTCAGTTAGTGGAGGATCACCAACTGGTAGTTCCTGATCCAGGTGTCTGTTTTTTCATTTCCCGAAACCAACACCCCGGACCTGGTTTTCACCCTCATCTTTATATCCATATTGAAATGATGCACCCTGGTTTTCACTCACCTGATTCACATCATGATGACTTTGAGAGGGGGGTCTTCCCCTTGGGGACTTCCCTTTGTAACAGATGCATAACAGGTCTCTTCGCCATGCCTTTGACCAAGTTAGAGTAATAGATGGTCAAATTATCCAGCCAGAAATTGCACTCAACAACCAATATTTTTCAATGATCAAGAATGTTATATCGAGTGACACAGGACACTCACACAATAGAAGATACCACTCAATTATTGGTTCTGAAAAGCCCAAGGAAAATTATTTTACATGCAGCACATTATAGTCCCATGACTGGGCATCGAGGACAGAATAAACCACTCAAGCCTCTAATGGCTCATGTCTCTTGACCATGGTAATGCACAAAAGTGGTGTGCGGTAAGCCGTGAATGTCAGCTGGTGAACCTGCCAGTCACCCCAATAATGCCGTTTCACAAATTACTCTAAATCGGGGTCCCCTTTGAAAGGATTGGTATAGACCTTGTTGGGCCTTTAGAGAGGTGCATGTGAGGCTATTGCTTTGTGTTAGTTCTGGTGGATTATGCAATGTCACAAACACAATGTGAGCGTTAAGAATTAATAGGGACTAAATTGATTTGCACCAGTGTTTACCATCCTAAAAAGATGGCATGGTAGAGTGGATTAATCAAATGCTAAAAAACATGATTAGGAATTTCATTCATGAGGCCTTAAATTGGGATAATTGGCTTGCACCTTTGTTATTTGCAGTATGAGAGGTCCCACAAGCCTTCACGTGGTTCTCCCCATTTGAATTATGATACAGGTGTAAGCCCTGCTGCATCTTAGATGTCATTACAGAAAATTGGGAGGGAGGACCTTCACGCAGTAAAAAAAAAAAAAATTGTTTAAGAAATTCAATATGTTCTGGACCTGAGAGCAAAACTTCACACCTTGGGTCACCTAACACAGGAGAATTTGTGTCAGGGCCAAGCACAGCTGACTGTATAACAGGGGAGCTCAGCTATGGGCATTCACACCAAGAGATAATGTGCTCATATTACTTCAAATGTCAAGCTCCAAATTATTCGTAAAGTGGAACGGGCCCTTTGAGATCACAAGTGGAGTTGGGGAAGTCAACTATGAGGTCAGATGCACTACAAATATACTCAACAAAAAAATTAATGTAAAAAAAAAAATAATTTTTCAGGAGACTGTATTTTAAAGATAATTTTGTAAAATCCAAATAAGTTTTACAGATCTTTATTGGAAAGGGTTTAAACCATGTTTTTCATGCTTGTTCAATGAACCATAAACAATTATCACACACGCACCTGTCAAGAGTCCTTAAGAGACTAACAGTTTACAGGCAGTAGGCATTTATGGTCACAGTTACAATAACTTAGGACATTAAGAGACCTTTATACTGACTCTGAAAAACACCAGAAGAAAGATGCCTAGGGTGCCTGCTCACCTGCATGAACATGCCATAACTGGTGGCTACAGACTGTTACTTTTATTCTTATTTTAGACTCATTATTACATTTGTAATTGTCAAATTTCTGTGAAACTTGTTCAGTTTATGTTTCAGTTGTTGAATGTTTTTATGTAAATATTTACACATGTTAATACATTTGCTGGAAATAAAAGCAGTTGAATGTGAGAGGACATTTCTTTTTTGCTGAGTATATAACACAAACCATGGAGAGAGGTGGCTCCTGTGGCTCTGGCGACGGTAGTTCTGGAGAAGGAGGGCTAGGACTGGAGGTGTCTTTAAAAAAGTGGGCTCATTCCACCCTGGTCCCACATGGAGACCATCTTTCATGGTCCCAGAGAGCACAGGTTGCCATGTTGCAAGGGGAATTTTCAAATGTATTTTACCTGTACTAGGTCGCACAAACCTCATATATGAATCACAAATTTCACCATGTGAGACTCTCCCAGGTGTTGTATGTGGCTGCCCCTACCATTTATCTGAACACAAGAAAAATGTATTTTGGAATGAACTCAAGGCTACAGTGCATCCGGAAAGTATTCACAGCGCTTCACTTTTCCCACATTTTGTTATGTTACAGCCTTATTCCAAAATGGATTAGATTAATTATTTTCCTCAAAATTCTATATACACAATACCCCATACTGACAACATGAAAGTAGTTTGTTTGAAATCTTTGCAAATTTATTAAAAATAATAAACAAAAAAAGCACATTTACATAAGTATTCACAGTCTTTGCTCAGTACTTTGTTGAAGGACCTTTGGCACCAATTACAGTCAAGTATTTTTGAGTATGATGCTACAAGCTTAGCACACCTATTTTTGGGCAGTTTCTCCCATTCTTCTTTGAAGGACCTCTCAAGCTCCATCAGGTTGGATGGGGAGCGTCGGTGCACAGCCATTTTCAGATCTCTCCAGAGATGTTCAATCGGGTTCAAGTCTGGGCTCTGGCTGGGCCACTCAAGGACATTCACAGAGTTGTCCTTTAGAAACTGTTATCTTGGCTGTGTGCTTAGGGTCGTTGTCCTATTGGAAGATGAACCTTCGCCCCAGTCTGAGGTCCAGAGCACTCTGGAGCAGGTTTTCATCAAGGATGTCTCTGTACATTACTGCATTCATCTTTCCCTCAATCCTGACTAGTCTCCCAGTTCCTGCCTCTGAAAAACAGCCCCACAGCATGATGCTGCCACCATCATTGTAGGGATGGTATTGGCCAGGTGATGACTGGTGCCTGGTTTATTCCAGACATGATACTTGCCATTCAGGCCAAAGAGTTCTGTCTTTGTTCAATCTTTGGTCTGAGAGTCCTTCAGCTGCCTTTTGGCAAACTCCAGGCAGGCTGTCATGTGCGTAGAAACATCTCAAGGATGATCAGTGGAAACAGGATGCACCTGAGCTCAATTTTGAGTATCATGGCAAAGGCTGTGAATACTTATGTAAATGTGCTTTTTTTTTTTTTTTTTTTTAAATAAATTTGAAAAGATTTCAAACAAGCTTCTTTCATGTTGTTATTATGGGGTATTGTTTGTAGAATTTTGAGGAAAATTATGAATTTAATCCATTTTGGAATAAGGCTGTAACATAACAAAATGTGGGTAAAGTGAAGCGCTGTGAATACTTTCCAGATGCACTGTATGTGGGAGTAATCAAGCAGTACCACAGTGCATAGCAGCCCTGTTAGGAAACTACATAAAAAGCTTAAAAAATTAAAGAATATTAAACCAGATTTAATTGAGGTTTGCTTATAAAATGCTGATTTGAAGAGATATGTTCATTTTGAAAGTGGTGAGTAATTGCTATGGGATGACCTAAGTGTCCGAGTTGGAACATATCTAACAATCATTTCATTAATGTAAAGAGGCGCAAGACCATGGACATTAAAAATCAAGAGAATCTTAGATCAATTAAAGTTGCAAGCAGCATAATCAGGAGCGAAGCACTCAGTGAGCCACATATTCACAAACATGCTACAATTTGTGCATTATCAATCACAGAAAAGCAGAGCCATATCTATAGGCAAGGGGATTAAAGAATGATTTGTAATTTCATGCATTTGCCAGTCCATTAGGGGAGAATGGTTTTGAATATCAGAGTTTGATCATTTTTTTTTCAGACAGGTCTGAAGATGATGTGAGCCAAATTTGGTGAAGATTGGACAAACGTAGCAAAAATGCCAGTTAGAGGTAAGCTTTTGAAAAATTTTGTAGGAGGAGTAGCAGCAAAAAAATCTGTTTGACAAAATTCAAAATGGTCGACACTTGGTATTTCAGGTCGACACTTAAATTTCAGATCTTGGTATGCATTCACTTCAGCATACACCAGGGAATTATAGCAAAAATTAACTGTGAATTTGGAGAAGATATAAGGAAAAAAAAAAAAGTTGTTACAGTATTGTCAACAAGGTGGTGCTGTCACGAAACTTCTTGGGTACATTAAGGGCATGCTACAGGGCAAGTTTCACTACGATAGGTAGATGCATTGCTGAGATATATCCTCACATCTTGTTTTTTTGCATTTTCCAGCACATTACAGGAGAACAGTTTTGAATATCAAAATTCCTTTGATAACTTTTATTCAGACAGGTCTCAAGATGATATAAGCCAAATTTGTGGAAGATTGGACAAAACATGGAGGAGTAGCAATTAGAATTTTTTTTTTTTGAATTGCAGTTAGATGTAAGCATTTTTAGATTGTAAGTTTTTGAAATAATCTTAAATTTTGGACACATGATTCAAAAGCAATGACCATATGTGTATGTGGAGTTTGCATGTTCTCCCCGTGCTGTGGGGGTTTCCTCCGGGTACTCCGGTTTCCTCCCCAGTCCAAAGACATGCATGGTCGGTTGATTGGCATGTCCAAAGTGTCCGTAGTACATGAATGGGTGTGGGAATGTGTATGTGATTGTGCCCTGTGATGGATTTAGTCAGAATGTTGCTTAGACCCTCGCCAATCGGTTTGCCAAATTTTACAACTTTTAACCAGACGGTTCTATTGGCTGTCATAGACACCCTAGCTAGAAGAAGAAAAAGAAAAATAATAATTAGAAAAAGGTAGAATAACTATAGCATGCCTACACACCTTTGGTGCTTGGCCCCCTACATCTGAAAGACACAGGAAACCAATGGAGTGATTGCCATGCTGGTGTAATGTGATCCCTCTTTTTCATGTAGGTCTGGACACTAGTAGCTCCATTTTGAACGTGCTACCTGTATGTAATGGTGCTCTTTGGTAGAGTAGATAAAAGAGCATTACAATAATCTAATCTTTATTATGATAAAGGCATGCGCAAGTTTCTCACTGTCTGCAGGGACCAAAATGTTCCAGGCCTTTGAGATGTTACAAAGGTGAAAGAAGGCTGTAGGTGTTTAACAATTTTCTACATTTAAATAAAGAGAAGATAGCAGTTATCATTATTGGAAGCAACGCACAGAGGAAGGACATTCTGCTGGGTATCATCTGCGTACTGGTGATAACCAATGTTATGTTTCTTAATTATGCCAGTGTAGACCCTGGTGTGTGAAGGTGGGTGTTAAGGAGGACTCAGGAGACAGACAGACTTTAACAGAGCTTCAGGTTTCCTTTATTTTTCCCACTAGCACGTCTCAGTTTGCTTTCAACACTCAACTGAAAAAGCAAAATAAAACTGTCCCAATATTTCGGGGATTTCGCCTCACTCAAGTTCATCAACACTTTCCAAGCTCATGCTCTGGCATGTATGGGTGTGTGTTATGTGAAACCTCTCTCTCTCTCTCTCTCTCTCTCTCTCTCTCTCTCTCTCTCTCACTGTTTCAGGGTGTTCTCATTTTCTTCTCTAAAGGGACAAACAAAGCACAAATAATTTAACTTGCCATGATCAGACACAGGTGAGGATTGTCACATTACCTACTGATTCATTCCGTCTCCTCTCCATCCATGCCTGACGGTTGACCACGCCCCTGTTGCTACAGCCAGGAAGTGTAGGCATATAGAAGTTGAAAAGCAAAACCCCAAGAGTCAAACATAATAGGTCCAGCTACTTAGATGTGATATAAACCAATCTAAGGCTCGGTCCACCTAGTTTTGCAGTCAATCAAGTAGAATTTTCCTGATCAATTGTATCAAAACCAGACCAGAGAGGTTTCCTGTGTCTCTGTTAACTCTCATTCATTTAATATCTTTGAGAAATACTGTTTCTATGATGTGACAGGCCCAGGAAGCAAGACTGAGATGTTTCATTATGATGGTTTGCATTAAGATAATTCAACTGGATGGACACTACTATTGTTACTACTGCTATTAGTATAGCTGACTGCTGGCAGGGTAGTCAGTCCAATAGTGTGATTGCTAGCTATGTTCATCCTTATTATTTAGCTATGTTCATCTTTATTCCTTATTCCATCTTTTCACTAAAAACAGTGCAAACTCATTACATTTAGCAGTGAAGAAAAATTCAGATGAGATATTGGGGTGGGATTCACCAGCTGGTCTATGGTTGCGAAGAGGAACTTTGTATTATTTTCATGAATATTAATGGAGTTTGAGAAATAAATCTAGATTATTCCCATGCTTATGAGTGACACATAAGAACAAAAAAGTTGAGCAAACTAACAAACTCAGCGGTCATAGGATCTGTGGGCACATCCATATGAATATTAAAATCTCCACCATTCAAAACAGTCAAAATCAGTTAAAAGCCTTCTAAGCATTTCCCCCAAACTCATCAAGAATATCTGCATGATGTGTATGTGGATGGTAGAGAACAAGTATGAGAATGGGGTGATCACTGCTATGTATTCAAACATGGAAGACATGGGGAGAAGGGGCTTCATTAAACACTTGAATACTGTTACTATCAAGCCATGACTATCAAGCCATGTCTCTGTCAGAAAAAGAAAAATCAATACTGTAATTTTCAGTTAACTGTGCAACAATAAAAGACTTGTTTGTCAGTAAGCGGGCATTCAGTACAGCAGCTTTAAGTACATGATGATGTGTTAGCTCTTTGCAATTTCCTATGCTATTCAAATGCTAATGCTGACTGGAATGATTTGAAAATGCAAGGTTTCCACCAGATCAGATCTGAATGGTGTTAGTTGCATGCTTGAGTGAGATTGAGTGCTGACTGTTCAATTTGTTCAGCAGTTTGCCTGTCTCCATAGTTCTGTTCTGCAGCTTGTCAATGTTTCTGTTACTTCTGTGTGTATTCTGAGGATGGGTGATGCCCTGCCAGACGTTGGAGTTATGGTGATGTTCTGGTGAAGCCCATCTGCCTTAAACAGTTCTCCACAGTTCCAGAAGATGTTGAAATTGTCTATACAATTTTTCTTTCAATCTGCGTATGCAGAGGCAAGTCAGGTGTTAAATGACAACAGTCTGCTGAAATGGCCAATTCCACTATGCACTGTTGGTATTGGATATGAACACTTGTTTAGGGGAGAAGTCCAAAAAATCTAGCAGGTGATTACAATCCTGCTTCAGTAATTCAGACTGTTGTCTGCAAATGTCATGGGATTAAACATGCACGATGATTTTTTTCCATGGTGGGACGAGTCACATACAGTGAGGGAAAAAAGTATTTGATCCCCTGCTGATTTTGTACGTTTGCCCACTGACAAAGAAATGATCAGTCTATAATTTTAATGGTAGTTGTATTTGAACAGTGAGAGACAGAATAACAACAAAAAAAATCCAGAAAAACGCATGTCAAAAATTTATAAATTAATTTGCATTTTAATGAGGGAAATAAGTATTTGACCCCCTCTCAATCAGAAAGATTTCTGGCTCCCAGGTGTCTTTTATACAGGTAACGAGCTGAGATTAGGAGCACACTCTTAAAGGGAGTGCTCCTAATATCAGTTTGTTACCTGTATAAAAGACACCTGTCCACAGAAGCAATCAATCAATCAGATTCCAAACTCTCCACCATGGCCAAGACCAAAGAGCTCTCCAAGGATGTCAGGGACAAGACTGTAGACCTACACAAGTCTGGAATGGGCTACAAGACCATTGCCAAGCAGCTTGGTGAGAAGGGGACAACAGTTGGTGTGATTATTCGCAAATGGAAGAAGCACAAAAGAACTGTCAATCTCCCTCGGCCTGGGGCTCCATGCAAGATCTCACCTCATGGAGTTGCAATGATCATGAGAACAGTGAGGAATCAGCCCAGAACTACACGGGAGGATCTTGTCAATGATCTCAAGGCAGCTGGGACCATAGTCACCAAAAAAACAATTGGTAACACACTACGCCGTGAAGGACTGAAATCCTGCAGTGCCCGCAAGGTCCGCTGCTCAAGAAAGCACATATACATGCCCGTCTGAAGTTTGCCAATGAACATCTGAATGATTCAGAGGACAACTGGGTGAAAGTGTTGTGGTCAGATGAGACCAAAATGGAGTTCTTTGGCATCAACTCAACTCGCCGTGTTTGGAGGAGGAGGAATGCTGCCTATGACCCCTGGAACACCATCCCCACCGTCAAACATGGAGGTGGAAACATTATGCTTTGGGGGGTTTTTTCTGCTAAGGGGACAGGACAACTTCACCGCAACAAAGGGACGATGGACGGGGCCATGTACCGTCAAATCTTGGGTGAAAACCTCCTTCCCTCAGACAGGGCATTGAAAATGGGTCGTGGATGGGTATTCCAGCATGACAATGACCCAAAATACACGGCCAGGGCAACAAAGGAGTGGCTCAAGAAGAAGCACATTAAGGTCCTGGAGTGACCTAGGCAGTCTCCAGACCTTAATCCCATAGAAAATCTGTGGAGGGAGCTGAAGGTTCGAGTTGCCAAACGTCAGCCTCAAAACCTTAATATTTGGAGAAGATCTGCAAAGAGGAGTGGGACAAAATCCCTCCTGAGATGTGTGCAAACCTGGTGGCCAACTACAAGAAACGTCTGACCTCTGTGATTGCCAACAAGGGTTTTTAAACCAAGTACTAAGTCATGTTTTGCAGAGGGGTCAAATACTTATTTCCCTCATTAAAATGCAAATCAATTTATAACATTTTTGACATGCGTTTTTCTGGATTTTTTTGTTGTTATTCTGTCTCTCACTGTTCAAATAAATCTACCATTAAAATTATAGACTGATCATTTCTTTGTCAGTGGGCAAACGTACAAAATCAGCAGGGGATCAAATACTTTTTTCCCTCACTGTACAACCTGCAGTATTTTTGTTACAATATTACACCCACTGATGTGAGAAAAGCTGATAGTTTTTTAAAATTTTTTTTAATTAAATACTCCCTATGTCTCTGATGGCCACATCCCCAATGAACAGTGGTTTGGGCTGAGGAGGTGCTGTTTGGTGATCAAAATGTAGTTTTCTTTGGTTATATTTTTGTCCAGATGCACAACAATTCAGCTAGTATTGTTAATGCTTTGCTGGCTAATGTGGTTCACATGGCAAGTACCAGTCTCCTTGGGCATGGTGGCCTGAGTGTTGGTGCTCCGAGGTTGCATAGGCTGCTTAACATGATTCCCTGAGGGAGTATGCCATGCTTTGGTGTTAAGCCACCTGGCTGGTGTTGTTTTCAAGCATAATGTCCTGTTTGGATAGGGAAGGCTCCTTGCTATTATTATTACTCCCTTTTTTCTTTCCCTGAACAAGAGTTCAACACAGTGAATAAGTGTTGTTATTCACTGGTCCTGAGGTAGAGGCTAGAATTAGCTTTGGCTTGGCTCCCAATGTATCCCACAGGACATTTATGTTAGCAGCTGCTGTTGTATCAGCTAGTTGAGTAGCAAGCCTCAAGTCCAATAATTCCTTGTCCTTCTGAATGGAGTGGAAAGAGGAAAGTCTTTCCAGAAGTTCAGCTATTCTTTGCAATAGCCTGTGGCATCCCAAACAGCTGGCAGATGGTGGTGACGTGGCTGGTGGTGACGTTAAAAACTGGTATAAAATTTACTTAAATGAACTAAAAGCAAGTTACAACTTGCATTGTACTTCCATGATTGAAATAAAGAAACCAAGAAATTAATGGAAAGAACAAAGAAAGAGTGGCCAGTGCAGTAGGAGCTGCATCTGGACAGTTGTGAAGCAGGACTAGCAGCAGAGTCCACTTGGTAGATAAACCTCCTTTGCAATATTGCAGTTTCAGGAACAGAAGCAGGCAGAAAAATTTGCTATTCAGACCCATGGAAAATGACTGAGTACTTTTACTGCATTGGAATCCAGAGTACAGAAGTCTGTTCAGCGAATCAATTTAATTGATTCAATTAAAAATTTGTTAAATTTGTTCAGTTGAGTGGTTTGCCCAAATGTGCAGCCTAATCATGTAGCCAATACTAATATTGCATGTACTCAAATGCTGGAAGTCTCCCACTCGAACTGAATAACACTGAGTGGATCTTATTGAACTGGATGTGTGGCAGTGGCTAATACTGATTCATTCCCCTTAGTGACTCACACAAAAGTTTTTTTTTTTTTTTTTTAACAAAAGATATCTAGCCATCACACTATTCATACAAAGCAGGGTTTCAGAAACCACAATAGCAGTATATACAGCAGGATACATCACAAGCTACACTGGTGCAGCTGCACACAGATTATGTACAGTAAATGGTGTGTCCAATCTGATCAGACCACTGGTAATTTTAGACATGACACTACCTCCACCATGTTTTACAGATGAGCTTGTATGTTTTAGATCATGAGCAGATACATTCTTCCACACTTTGGCCTTTCCATCACTTTGATAGAGGTTAATATTGGTTCCAGAACATTTTTGGCTCATCTCTGTATTTGTTTGCGAATTCCAATCTGGCTTTCCAATTCTTACTGCTGATGATTGGTTTGTCAGCTGTTTGTCAGCTGCTGTTGTTTTCATTGGCCGGCCCATTTGGTGTCTGTTGCACAGTACACCAGTGGATTCTTTCTTTTTTCAGGACATTCCAAATTGGTGTATTGGCTAAGCCCAATGTTTTTGCAGTGCCTCTGACTGATTTTCCCTCTTTTCTCAGCTTCAAAATGGCTTTCTTTTCTCCCATAAACAGCTATCTGATCTTCATGTTAACTTATCTTTAACAACAAATGCAGTCTTCACAGGTGAAACTGAAGTCTAATACCAAGAGTAGATTTATGAAGTAGATAAGGAATTGACCTTGCCATTCCAATAGTTTCAGAGGGGACTGCAGCAACCAACAAAATTCAAGTGAAGAACAAATAGAAATATCATGGGGGGGAAAAAGAAAAAGAAAAAACCTACAATAGTTTGAATGGACAAGTGTGTACACCATTTTACAGTCAGTATAAGTCCAAAAGTATTTGGACAGTGACACCATCACAATGGATTTGAAACGACGCAATCAATATGTGATTGAAGTGTAGACAATCAGCTTTAATTCAAGGGGTTTAGAAAAAATATTGCATTAACCATCTTTACAACCAAGTAAAGAACACTCTGGAGAAGGTATGCATATCTTTGTCAAAGTCTACAATCAAGAGACACCTTCATGAATGTAAATACAGACAGTTTACCTCAAAAAGCAACCACTGGTACCACTCAAGCACAGAAAGGCCAGATTAGACTTTGAGGCCAGATTAGACTTTTTTTGAAAGAAAAAAAAGCCTGAGCAGTTCTGATGTAAGACTAGCTTGTACCAGAATGATGGGAAGAGATATGCATGGAGAAGGAAATGAAGGGCTCATGTTTCAAAGCATACCACATCATCTGTCAAACATGTGGAAGAAATGTTATGGCATGTACATGTATGGCTGCCAATAGAACTGGGTCACTGGTGTTTATTGATTATGCGACCGCTAATAGAAGTTGCAGAATTAATTCTGAAGTATATAGAGCTACCCAAGGAATGCCATACCCACAGTTAAGCATGGTGGTGGAAGCATCACACTATCTGGCTGCTTCTGTTTAGCTTGGACTGGGGCTCTAGTCAAGATAGAAGGAATCATGGAAGCACTTAAATTATCCTTGTCTTGTATTTTTTATTATACTGTACTAACCTCCCCAACAGGGATTGTAGCCTGATGGTATTCTTAGTTCCTGACATAGTGAACTAGCATGAGGATATGTTTTGATCAAGACTAAAAAGCACTTCTCTAAATCAGTTTGGAAAAAGTCATCTGCCAAATGCAAATAATGTCAATAAATCTAAATGTAAATGTTGTCTAGCAAGGTGTGCCACCTGGGCCACTTGAATTGATGAGAATGGCTTGAAAAAAGCGGGGCTTTTATAAGCTACATATGAGGTTACAATCAAAAGGAGATGACTATATGCTATTAGTACAGGAGATGAGTAAAGAAATGAGCAAACAAGGAAACTTCACCAGTTTCAAAGGAAGCTGTCCAGGCAATGCTTGACTCACTCATAGAACCATGGTTACATACAATATTTCACCAAATGTTTGTGAACACCTGACCATCACACTAATATGTGCTTTCTGAATATCCCATTTCAGATATAGTCCCTCTTTGCTGTTATAAGTTATCATAAGCACTCTGAGAGATGAGATGGCACGCGCATGCACAAGCTACATGCACGAGTGCTCAGCAAGTGCATGCTCTTCGGATGTTAGGAACCATGACATTGTTTACTGTGGACACGTGCATTTGTTTTGTTTCTGTTCTGTCTCCTCCCTGATTTGTCATTGGTTGATGTTCAGGGTTGTGGCTTTATTGTTTTCAGCTGACCGCGACTTTGATGGCTGCTCTGCCCTGTTTATGTCTGTTTGCCAATTGCACGACCCTTTGCCTGTCTTGACTACGTTTTTTGGATTACGATTTGGATTTGTCTGCCTGCCCTTAAATAAATACGTCTTTACCTGCACCTTTACTCTACTCCCTTATGTCTCGCGACATGACAGAATACTCCGCCCAAACATGGAAGCAGCAGGAGAATGAGGAGAGCATCACGGCAGTCAATATACGGATTACTGGCCACGATTCTTATCAGTGCAGTTTCCCCAGAGAACTGCCGCCGAACTCCCACTTGAGACGTATGGGCTAGAGATCTACCCCATGATCTTCCTGTGCCACTGCCAAGTGTACTTCTGTAGCCTGGCGTATCCCAAACCAGACAAGAAGCAGTGGCTTGGGTTCTTAGTTTCCCGGTTTTGCGGCCCAGCACATGACTGGGCGGAGCAGCTTGTACGTACAGGTTCCACCACCCTCAATGATGTCACTCAGTTTGCGGAACCTTTTCTGGAGGAGTTCACGCAGTCAGGGCAGCAACACGGCCTGGATTTACTGGGGTGGAGCGTCATTGGGATGACCCAGGCTGACCCGCCATTTCACCTCTATTACAAGTGGATGGACATGGCAGAATCCGCAGCTTTGCTTCAGGTTCTGGCCAACGTGGTGGAGGTCGCACCGACCTGTATGGCTGAGGGCTGCTGGAAAGAGGCTCCGCTGCGGTGTCCTACATGCATGAAACTAGGTATCCCATAATCATTTTTCTGCTCTCAGCGATGCTTTAAGAGCAGCTGGCATAAATACAGACATAAGAAAGCACCTGCAGAGGTCCAGCCCGAGTTCAACATGGTGACCTCAGAGCTATAGCTGGAGAACCACAAGGCAGTCTCGCATGCCGATCTCCAGCCAGAGGTCAACATGGCGACCTCAGAACCAGAGCTCAAACCTGAGACCCATGAGGTAGTCTCACCTGCTGCGCTTCAGCCAGAGGTCAATGTGGTGACCTCAGAGCTCCAGCTTGAGACCCACGAGGTGGTCTTGCATGCTGAGCTCTAGCCAGGGGTCAAGGTGGTGACCTCAGAGCTCCAGCTTGAGACCCCCCAGGTGCTCTCAAAGGCTGAGCTCCAACCAGAGGGCGACGTGGCAACCTCAGAGCTCCAACAAGAGGTCAATGTGGCGACCTCAGAGCTACAGCCAGAGGACAACATGGTGACCTCAACCCCACAGTTGCAGCCTGAGACCCATGAGGAGGTCTCAGCACCAGAATTCCAATATAATGCCAAGTTCCTGTCCCAGGTCGAAGAGACGACCAACCCAAGCTCTGCTCATGCCAAGTTCCTGACACAGGTCAAAGAGACGGCCAACCCAAGCTCTACTCATGCCAAGTTCCTGTCCCAGGTTGAAGAGTCAGCCTCCCACGACATATTATTGTCCCAGGTCAAAGAGACGGCCAACCCAAGCTCTGCTCATGCCAAGTTCCTGACCCAGGTCGAAGAGACAGCCATCCCAGACACTGCTCATGCCAAGTTCCTGTCCCAGGTCAGTGCCAGAGCCAGTACCAACCAGGTTCTGCTCACGCCTGAAGTTGAGGTCACTAACAATCAAGCTCTGATCACACCGGAGTCTGCTGATACAGATTCTGCTCACACTTGACACCAATGACACAGATGACCAAGTTCCCCAAGTTCAAGTCTGCTGACATGACCAACCAAGTTATGCTCACGCCAGAGTCTGTAGATATGACCAACCAAGTCCTGCTCACGCCCGAATCTGCTGACACAGCCAACCAACTTCAGCCTGCAGAGTCCACTGAGAACATCACTCTGCTTTCCTGTTCTGCTGAGGATGTCGCTCTGCTTTCCTGCTCTGTTAAGGATGTTGCTCTGCTTTCTTGCTCCACTGAGGACGTCGCTCTGCTTTCCTGCACCGCTGAGGATGTCGCTCTGCTTTTCTGTTCCACTGAGGATGCTACGCAGTCTCCTGGTTAAGCTGGGGACATTTTGCCCAGGGGGCCAGGACTGCCAATGGAGAGTAGTGTTTTGTGGCACTCCGGGAGGAGCACCCTTGGGAGGGGGGGTTATGTCACGCTCTCCCCTTCTGGCAGCGCTTGGAGAGCTGAGGGGGTGCACGCATGCACGAGCTACGTGCACGAGTGCTCAGTGAGCGCATGCTCTTCGGATGTTGACAACCGTGACATTGTTTACTGTGGACACGTGCGTTTGTTTGTTTCTGTTCTGTCTCCTCCCTGTTTTGTCATTGGTTGATGTTCAGTGCTGTGGCTTTATTGTTTTCAGCTGCCAGCGCTAAGCGCTGATTATATTCAGAATATATACCGCTCGTGTCCCTGTACACCTCACGGAATATTATAGTAGATATAGTTAATGTAGTTAGAGAGAGATTTAGTATAGAAAGATACGTTGTTAATGTTATGTTCCTTGATAGATTTAGTTAGTTTAAACTTTAGATTAGTTAATTTAGTCCACGCTGGTTTTTCCACTCCCAGTTCATAGTACTAGTTCATGTTTCTTGTTTCGGGTTTTGACCCTGTTTTCTGTGACCGCGACTTTGATTCCTGCTCTGCCCTGTTTATGTCTGTTTGCCAATTGCACGACCCTTTGCCTGTCTTGACTACGTTTTTTGGATTACGATTTGGATTTGTCTGCTTGCCCTTAAATAAATACGTCTTTACCTGCACCTGCTTCCGTACTCTACTCCCTTACGTCTCGCGACATGACAACACTCATCTGAGAAGGCTTTAGACCAGATTTTGGAGCGTGGATGTTGGGATTTGCCCATTTAGCTACAAAATCATTAGTGAGATCAAGAAATTCATGGACATCACTTTGGGCACAGGGGCATTGTCATGCTGGAGCATATTTGATCTAGGCCCCTTAGTTCCATTGAAGGGGAACTGTAATGCTATGGCATTCTAAGGCATTCTATACAATTGTGTGCTTCCAAATTTGTGGAACTCCCACATATGGGAGTGATGGTCAGATGTCCACAAACATTCAGTCATATAGTGTATGTAACCATGCGAGTTGCAGAGCTCAAATTAATCCCTGTTGGCTAATATTCAAAAAGTGAGAAAAAACATAGACCTGTTATCTGACAATAAAATAATTCTTTAAGGCAATTAATAAAATCATGTTTTATAATAATGGTAACAGTGGCTAAATAAATACATTTGAAAACATAGTTTATCTAGTGGTCAAGGATTTTGCAAAAAGCATAGAACTCTCTATGGCTATTACATGTTTGTGAATGGTTTTCTGAAACGTAAGTGTAAATGTATAAAAGAACAGCCTTCTCTATCCTCACCCTTTTAATGTCAGGGACAAGATCATCTTTGATGCGACGTTTGGTTGCCCAGTCCTTGGCCAGTTCATCCTCTGCAATCTCCTGCAGGTGGAATACAGCTACCTGGGCGGAGCGCCTCCTCACCCTGCCACTGGGAGTGCGTTCTAGGTCCAAGAACTCCTCTTCAGCCTCCACACTTTCATCCTTTTTATTCTCTCTCTTCTCCTCCATACTTTTCTTTAGTTTCATATTGGCTGGATCTGATTTTGTCTTGTCAGTGGGAGACTGCACTTTCTCATCCACCTTCACACTATCCAAATCCGTTTCCTCACTGATCGGGGCCTGGAAAGAGGAATTTATGTTCAATTTAAGTGTTCTTAATTGTCAATAATTTTAGGACGGTTGGTCCAATTGTCACATATTTACAAAGGCTTTAGTTCCAAAGGTTACAAAGGTTTGGTGAGTTTCTTTTAACAAAATCAATAACAATCACTAATTTGTTAAACCCACTTTATGCAGAGGGGGAATTTGCCACTTCCTCCTCTGAAACTACCCTTAAGTAACATATATGAGTAAAAAGTAAATATTGTCATAATTATAGATAATAGATGTCTTGACGACACACACACATACACACACACACACACACACACACACACACACACACACACGCACACACCCCATCCACTTTACTCACTAAAACTGGGCAGTTGAAGACTGGAAAAAGACCAGGTAATTTTTTTTATATTCAACTGTCAGGTTTGGGTGAGCCTCTGCCCATGATAGCCTCTTGTTCCTGTTATTCTAACCTCTATTATCAACAAGGTGTTTCCACCCTCAGAGTTGTCACTCACTCAAAGGTTGTTTTTTTTTTGGTGCCATTGTGTGTGAAATTTCCAGTAGATCAGCAGTTTCTAAAATACTCAAACTAGTCCTTCTGGTACCTTCAAACATGCCCTGATCCAAGTAACATAGATCATACTTTTTCTTCACTCTGATTTTTGATGTGAACATTACCTGAAGCTCTTGACCTGTATCTGCATGATATTTTGCAATGCACTGCTGCCACATGATTGCCTGATTAGATACAGTAGTGCTTGAAAGTAAAATTTTCTATATTTCTGCATAAATATGACCTAAAACATCATCAGATTTTCACAGTCCTAAAAGTAGACAAGAAGAGCTAAAGAAACAAGAATTAAACAAATGAGACAAAAATATTATACTTGGTCATTTATTTGTTGAGGAAAATGATTCAACATTACACATCTGTGAGTGGCAAAAGTATGTGAACCTCTAAGATAGGCAGTTATTTTGAAGGTGAAATTAAAGTCAGGTGTTTTCAAGCAATGTGATGACAATCAGGTATGAGTGAGCACCATTTTTTATTTAAAGAACAGGGATCTATCAAAGTATGATCTTCACAACATTTGTTTGGAGTGTATTATGGCATAAACAAAGAAAATTTCTGAGGACTTGTTGTTGCTCATCAGGCTGAAAAAGGTACAAAAAAAATCTCTAAAGAGCAGAAAATCATATCGTGTAGATAGCAGAAAGTAGAACATGTAATAGTCCACAAGGTCAAAAAGGAACCCAGGGTAACTTCTAAGCAACTAAAGGCCTCTCTCACACTGGCTAATGTCAATCTCCATGAGTCCACCATCAGGAGAACACTGAACAACAATTGTGTCTATGGCAGTGTTGCAAGGAGAAAGCCACTGCTCTGCAGAAACAACATTGCTGCCTGTCTGCATTTGCTAAAGATCGTGTGGACAAGCCAGAAGGCTATTGGAAAAATGTTTTGTGGACAGATGAGACCAAAATAGAACTTTTTGGTTTACATGTTTGGAGAAAGGAAAACACTGCATTCCAGCATACAGTATGTACCTTATCCCAGGGGTTCCCAAACTGATCCAGGGAAAGGCCCCCCCCAAATGGCATTAACATTTGGCCGAGACCCCCATTTTGCAAGATGTCCTTAAAACACATTAAAAATACAGACTTCTGAATATATCCCCCATTTTTTATTATTAATGATTACATCTTTACCTTACATTGCATTAGGAATTGATTGTGTGTGTGTGTGGTTGTCTGAGAGCGAGAATTTTTTTTCACACCAAATTGTTGAGGCCCCCTGGGTGTCCCCTGGCGGCCCCCACATTGAAAACCACTGCCTTATCCCATCTGCAAAACATAGTGGTGGTAGTATCATAGTTTGGGCCTGTTTTGCTGCATCTGGATCAGGGCGACTTGCCATCATTGGAACAATGAATTCTGAGTTATACCTGTGAATTATAAAAGAAAATGTCAGGACATCTGTTCATGAACTGAATCTCAAGAAAAACTGGGGCATGCAGCAAATCAATCACCATAAGCACACAAGTCATTCTACCAAAAATTATTAAAGAAAAATAAAATTAATATTTTGGAAGAAAAAAGTCCTGACCTTAATCCAATAGAAATGTTGTGGAAGGACCCGATGCAAGCAGTTAAGTGAGGAAACCCACCAACATCCCAGGGTTGAAGTTGTTCTGTACTGAGGAATGGGCTAAAATTCCTCCAAGCCGATATGCAGGACCGACCAACCGTTACCGGAAATGTTTAGTTGCAGTTATTGCTGCACAAATGGGTCACACCAGATACTGAAAGCAAATGTTCACATTCTTTTGCCACTCACAGATATGTAATATTGGATAATTTTCCTTAAATAAATAGATGATCATGTATAATGTTTTTGTCTCATTTCTTTAATTGAGTTCTCTAATTTTAGGGCTTGTGTGAAAATCTGATGATGTTTTAGGTCATATTTATGAAGAAATATAGAAAATATTAAAGGGTTCACAAATGTTGAAGCAACACTAACTGCCTGAATGTGCAAGTTTCTAATAAAGTGGAGGGTGAGTGTTTATAACTGAATCTGGGAGGACTAGCTTCATTTAATGGTACACACCTTTGGATAAATAAAGTACATTAAACTCCTGATCAGTAATAGCAATTTAGATGCAAGTAAACTAATATGTAACAGTCGTATGGTACAGATAAAAGGTGCTGGCTGTGCATTCGGTATGACCTAATTTTATTTTAATTAGGTCACTAAAACAAACTTTCTGAGTTTTCTACATTATTGTTTAGTTTGGGAAACAGACAGTCTCAATATGGTGGAACCCGAGTGATGACTCAACGCAGCTGGCAGATAGTCAGTTTAGCCTTCTTGTCTACTCCTTGGCCCTGGCTCTGGATTGCCACTGATTAACTAGGTCTGTTCTAAGACTATGAGCTATGCTGCAAGAAATCAGAGCAGGACCTTCCCACATTGGATGGATACAGTCCGGCCATAACTGGCCAGTCTTGCCCTCAAAACTACTCCAATTACTCTCGGGCTCCAGCCGGAGGTCAACGTGGCGATCTCTTCCCCTGAACTCCAATCTGAGACACACAAGGTGGTCTCACCTGCCAAGCTCCAGTTGGAGGTCAACGTGGGGACCTCATCTGCTGAGCCCCAGTCGGAGGTCAATGTGGCGACCTCCTCCCCAGAGCTCTAGTATAAAGTCAAGTTACTGCTAAAGGTCAACAAGGTGACCTCCCAAGCCATGTTCCAGTCTGAGGTCGAAGAGACGACCTCTCAGGCCATGTTCCTGTCTGAGGTCGAAGAGACGACCTCCCAAGCCATGTTCCTGTCTGAGGTCGACGAGACGACCTCTCAAGCCCAGTTCCTGTCCAAGGTCAAAGAGACTGCCTCTCAAGCCAAGTTCCAGTCTGAAACCGATGTCATGACCAACCAGGTACTGCTCACGCCTGAAACCGACATCACGACCAACCAAGTTATGCTCAGACCAGAGTCAGTTGACACGAACAACCAGGTTCTGCTCACGCCTGAAGCAGGCATCTCAAGCCAAGTTCTTGTCTGAGGTCAAAAAGAGGGCCTCTCAAGCCAAGTTCTTGTCCGAGGTCAAAGAGACGGCCTCCCAAGTCAAGTTCCTGTCCAAGGTCAAAAAGATGACCTCTCAAGCCAGGTTACTGTCTAAGGTCGAAAAGAGGGCCTATCAAGCCAAGTTTCTTTCCGAGGTCGAAGAGACGGCCTCCTAAGTCAAGTTTCTGTCCAAGGTCGAAGAGACGACCTCCCAAGACACATTCCTGTCTGAGGTCGACAAGACGACCTCCTATGCCAAGTTCCTGTCTGAGGTCGATAAGGTGACCTCCCACGCCAAGTTCCAGCTAAAGGTTGATGAGGTGACCTCCCACGCCAAGTCCCAGTCTGAGATCAATGATGTGACCTTTCACGCCAAGTTCCAGTCTGAAACCGACGTCACGACCAACCAGATTCTGCTCACGCCTGAAACCAATGTCACGACCATCTAAGTTATGCTCACGCTAGAGACTGTTGACACAACCAACCAAGTTATGCTCACGCCAGAGTCTGTTGACATGACCAACCAAGTCCTCATGCCTGAAACCAACATCATAACCAACCAGGTTCTGCTCATGCCTGAAACTGACATCAAGACCAACCAGGTTCTGCTCACGCCTGAAACCAACGTCACGACCAAACAGGTTCTGCTCATGCCTGAAGTCGACATCATGACCAACCAAGTTATGCTCATGCCAGAGTCTGTTTATACGACCAACCAAGTTCTCCTTATGCCAGAAACCGATGTCGTGACCAACCAAGTTATGCTCATGCCAGAGTCTGTTGACACGACCAATCAAGATCTCCTCATGCCTGAAACCAACGTCACGACCAACCAAGATCTCCTCATTCCTGAAACTAACATCACGACCAACCAGGTTCTGCTCACGCCTGAGTCTGCTGACATGGACAACCAAGTTCTGCTCAAGCCCAAGTCTGCCGACACGGACAACCAAGTTCTGCTCATGCCCGAGTCTGCTTACACGGACAACCAAGTTCTGCTCACGCCCGAGTCTGCTGTCATGGACAACCAAGTTCTGCTCACGCCCGAGTCTGCTGTCACGGACAACCAAGTTCTGCTCACGCCCGAGTCTGTTGACACAGACAACCAAGTTCAGTCTGCAAAGTCAAAGGAGGATGACACTCCGCTTTCCTGCTCTGCTGAGGATATCACTCTGCCTTCCTGCTCAGCTGAGGATACTGCTCAGCATCCCTGCTCAGCTGAGGACGCCACTCAGTCTCCCGGTTCATGTGAAGACATTTTGCCCAGAGGGCCAGGACCGCCGGGGGAGGGAGTGTATTTTGGAGCTTCGGGAAAAGTGCCTTGGGGGAGTTCTGTCATATCACAGCAAACCAGTTACTACATTTCCCATCCTGTACTGTGGCCTATAAACATGGCTGCCATGGAATGCAATTCCCAGAACACTCATTCTATCACGCACACCTGCATCCAATCTCACACACAATCACTCCAAAGTTTAAAAGGACTTTATAGGCATTCACTCTTTGCAAAGTAGTAGTGTTATCATGGTACCAGGTGATTATACCCTGTTCCTCATTTTGTTTGATGGTCCTTGATCTTGTTCTCATTTCTCGTTCTGGATTCTAGCCTTGCCCAGTTTATGCCTGTTCTCCAATCGCTTGACCCTTTGCCTGTTTCTTGGCCTCGCTATTGTCTTGTATTTTGGATTTGTCTGCCTGTCTCTCTCTCGATAAACTCTTATCTGCATTTGCATCCGTCCTAACCTTCATTATGTGGATTACGTGACAATCTAATTAACATAAAATTAGGTCATAAAAAATGCACAGTCATAATGTCTGATCTCAAGTTAGGCCTGCTACATATTAGATCTGTTAAACCTAAAGTGATTATTGTACAGTGAGGGAAAAAAGTATTTGATCCCCTGCTGATTTTGTACGTTTGCCCACTGACAAAGAAATGATCAGTCTATAATTTTAATGGTAGTTGTATTTGAACAGTGAGAGACAGAATAACAACAAAAAAATCCAGAAAAACGCACGTCAAAAATTTTATAAATTAATTTGCATTTTAATGAGGGAAAAAAGTATTTGACCCCCTCTCAATCAGAAAGATTTCTGGCTCCCAGGTGTCTTTTATACTGGTAACGAGCTGAGATTAGGAGCACACTCTTAAAGGGAGTGCTCCTAATATCAGTGTGTTACCTGTATAAAAGACACCTGTCCACAGAAGCAATCAATCAATCAGATTCCAAACTCTCCACCATGGCCAAGAGCAAAGAGCTCTCCAAGGATGTCAGGGACAGGATTGTAGACCTACACAAGTCTGGAATGGGCTACAAGACCATTGCCAAGCAGCTTGGTGAGAAGGGGACAACAGTTGGTGCGATTATTCGCAAATGGAGGAAGCACAAAAGAACTGTCAATCTCCCTCGGCCTGGGGCTCCATGCAAGATCTCACCTCGTGGAGTTGCATTGATCATGAGAACAGTGAGGAATCAGCCCAGAACTACGCGGTAGGATCTTGTCAATGATCTCAAGGCAGCTGGGACCATAGTCACCAAGAAAACAATTGGTAACACACTACGCTGTGAAGGACTGAAATCCTGCAGCACGCGCAAGGTCCGCTGCTCAAGAAAGCACATATACATGCCCGTCTGAAGTTTGCCACTGAACATCTGAATGATTCAGAGGACAACTGGGTGAAAGTGTTGTGGTCAGATGAGACCAAAATGGAGCTCTTTGGCATCAACTCCACTCGCCGTGTTTGGAGGAGGATGAATGCTGCCTATGACCCCTGGAACACCATCCTCACCGTCAAACATGGAGGTGGAAACATTATGCTTTGGGGTTTTTTTTCGGCTAAGGGAACAGGACAACTTCACCGCATCAAAGGGACGATGGACGGGGCCATGTACCGTCAAATCTTGGGTGAAAACCTCCTTCCCTCAGACAGGGCATTGAAAATGGGTCGTGGATGGATATTCCAGCATGACAATGACCCAAAACACACGGCCAAGGCAACAAAGGAGTGGCTCAAGAAGAAGCACATTAAGGTCCTGGAGTGGCCTAGCCAGTCTCCAGACCTAAATCCCATAGAAAATCTGTGGAGAGAGCTGAAGGTTCGAGTTGCCAAACGTCAGCCTTGAAACCTTAATGATTTGGAGAAGATCTGCATAGAGGAGTGGGACAAAATCCCTCCTAAGATGTGTGCAAACCTGGTGGCCAACTACAAGAAACGTCTGACCTCTGTGATTGCCAACAAGGGTTTTTAAACCAAGTACTAAGTCATGTTTTGCAGAGGGGGTCAAATACTTATTTCCCTCATTAAAATGCAAATCAATTTATAACATTTTTGACATGCGTTTTTCTGAATTTTTTTGTTGTTATTCTGTCTCTCACTGTTCAAATACAACTACCATTAAAATTATAGAATGATCATTTCTTTGTCAGTGGGCAAACGTACAAAATCAGCAGGGGATCAAATACTTTTTTCCCTCACTGTATATGAAAGTATTATTGATCAAAGATTGCTTGTATTTTGTTTAACATAAACATGAATTAGACCAAAAGAGTATATAGCTTTAAACAAAGCTTGTCCTCCAACCACCCCACCATACCAACCTAACCATTTATATAAAGCACATCGACTTTAGATTCAGTGTGAAGCCTTATAGTTTGCCCGGTCAGCTCTGGAAGTTCTGAACTGTTTGTACTGTGATTGATTACTGTTTATGACCCTGCCTTGTCTTGTCTCATTTCTGCCTTTGTTCTGCCCCTTAGATTTGATGTTATCTTGGATTATTGACCCTGCCTACTTTTCCATGTTTTTGGATTGTGTTTTGGACTGAATATTATCTTAGATTGACTAATATTTGACCTGGCATTTTCTGACACTATCTTTTGTCTTAATAAACCTTCTGCATATGGATCTAGAACCTGCCTGAGAGCCATTTGTTATAGTGTAATTGGCCACAGAGGAAGCATTGTAATTATTAAAAATGATACTCTAGGCATTACACAGAAATCTGGATATGAATTTAACTCATTTAAAGTATTTATATTATTATTATTTTTTATGTATTTACAGGTCATCAGGACCTATACAATATTGATTTTGCTAATCCACAAGACCCCGAGAGCAGCATTTATATTTATTTTCGACTCAGTAGCGTTCATTTACAATATAACTGACTCATTGCAGCAGACACACCATTGAATTAATACTGACATTTGGCCTAAAGATAGCAAATATATTTAGTCACACTGGTCTGAAATGACCTATGATCACGATTTCATTTAATTTAAAATGTAATAAAGCTTATGTGCACTGGATTTGATTGAAATCAAAACAAAATCAAACACACAACCACGCAGGATAGATAGGGCAAAATGAGAAACTTGGACTAGGCTCCAGACAGGATAGTGATATAGAAGATCTAAAAGTTCAGTTCAACACTTTGCAAGACAAAAGGACACAATAGGGAATATAATGACAACCCAATCAAGAGTGGATGCTTATTTGATGCTCATGTAGATACTGTAAATTTACTAGGATAGCATTTTTCATTGCAGAAATATTGCTAAGATAAGAAATAAGTCACACATGTTACAAAAAAACATCCCTACATGATGCAGGAAAACTAGGTCAGATGATATACAAATACCACTACTGTTACTCTCCAAAGGAATGGTCGTCTAGCAAAAGTCACTCTAGGAGCGTGATGAATAATATTACGGGAAGTCACAAGAACCCCAGGGTAACATCTAAGGACCCAAAGGCAACTCTTGCATTGAGTAATGTCAGTGTTCATGAGTCCACCATTAGGCAAACACTGAACAAGAATGGTGTGCATGGCAGGATACCAAGGAGGAAGCAGGTACTATCCAAAATGAACACTGCTGCCCATGTGAAGTTTGCGCAAGACCATGTGGATAAGCCAGAAGACTACTGAAAGAATGTTCTGTGGACAGATTACCTTTTTGGTTCAAATGAAAATAATTATGTTTTGGGGAAACGAAACACTGCATTTTAGCATAGCCTCATCCTAACCTTGAAGCATGGGTGTGGGAGTATCATGGCTTGGGGCTGCTTTGCTGCCTAGGGTCCATGACAGATTGCCATTATTGATAGATCTATAAGCACACACGTAAGTCTACAAATAAATTTTCAAAGCAGCAGAAATTTAACATTTTGGAATGGCCAGCACAAAGTCCAGATCTTAACCAAATAGAAATGTTGTGGAAGGACCTAAAAAGAGCAGTTCATACAAGGAAACCCACTAACATCCCTGGGTTGAAGCAGTTTTGTAAGGAAGAATGGGCCAAAATTCCTCCAACCCTGTGTGCCTGATTTATCACTAGTTACCAGAAATGGTTTGGTGAAGTTATTGCTGCTCATGGGGGTCACACTAGTTACTGAAAGCAAATGTTCACATACTTTTACTGACAAAGATATTTAATGTTGGATAATTTTGCTCAGTAAATGTTGTTTCATCAAGCCTTTTGTTAGTAGCTTTTCTCTTGGGTAGAGGCACAGACCTGCGTGTTTAGTGTCCACGGAGGCTTCTGATAAACTGAGATGTTTTGATGCTGTTGCCTTTCACTCTCAAGTATTCACTCATGCTCCCTCTTAAGGCATTAATTAGGCCTTTGGTGGCACCAGCAGCACTAGTTAGGTGTGTACGAAGGAGCCAGGGCACCAGACAGATAGGTAATCTTAGAGTCTTAGGCAAGCATAGGTTTTCAAATGTAGTTTTTCATCTAGGAGCTAATGATATACGCTTTCGTCAGTCAAAAGTTTCTAAGCATAACATTGTTGAGTTGTGTAAATTAGCAAAGGTGTTGTCCGATGCAATAATATGCTCTGGCCCCATCCCAGTGCAGTGTGGCAATGTAGCTTACAGCAGGTCATGGTCTTTGAACTGCTGGATGTCCAGTATATCCAGTTGGTGCTTTAAAAACAATGTGGTTTTTGATATATTTAGAGTAATTGTGAGGGTAAAACTGGCCTGTTAGGGCAGGACGCTATCCATCCCATTAGAGAAGGTGTTGCTCTCATTTCTTGCAGCATAACACCTAGTCTTAAAACTGATTTGTATAACCAGTGACAATCCAGAGCTAGGGCGAGGGATCAGACAAGCAGACTAAACCACTGCACTGAGTCTTCACTCAGATTCCACTATATTGAGACTGTGTCTGTTTCCCAAGCTAAACAAAAATGTAGAAATACTCAGAAAGTCATATTGAATGCACAGCCAGCACCTTTGATCTGAAGCTAGGATTAAATAATAATATTCATAAATATTAGATCTCTTACATCTGAAGCACTTATTGTCAAAGGAAATATTACTGATCAGGAGCTTAGTGTACTGTGTGTAAAAGATATGTGGATTAAACCAAATGAGTATGTACCATTAAATGAAGCTAGTCCTCCTGGAATTGGCACCCTGTCCAGGGTGTACCCTGCCTTGTGCCCAATGCTCCCTGGGATTGGCTCCAGGTTTCCCTGTGACCCTGAAAAGGATAAAGCGGTATAGAGGATGGATGGATGGATGGATGGATAGTCCTCCTGGATACCGTTACATACATCAGCCCCATCTAACTGGCAGATGATAATTTAGGGTCACACAAAAGCCTAGTCATAAATTCAATGCATTTGAAGTTCTTTATACTAACATAACATATGTAGCCACAAAAAATATGTCTACCCATTTTCTGAATTCCTTTGTTTGTTTGTTTGTTTTTTTATTTCATTTCAAATTGTTACCAGACAAAGCATTAATTGGTGGAGACTTTTAATATTCATTTTGATCTTCTGGAAGACCCTCTGAAAACAGCAGGTGTGTTCAGTCTAGATTCAGGAGGGTTTAAACAGAATATAATAGGACCAACTCATAATGGTGGTCACACTCTTGATCTAATACTAACATTTGGATTAAAAATAGAAATCTCAGATCATTATCTCATCTAATTTAAAATGTGCCTTAGTCATAATACCTTGCCACACTACCACGTCAAATATACATTCACGTCAGCTACTACACAGAGTTTTATCAATAATCTCCCAGAGTTATTAAATATGATTGGATCAGCGTCTGACCCCATAGAACTTGATGCTGACACGGACTCGAATGCTTAGCATCAACATTTCGATGTACGCTAGATAATGTAGCTCCACTTAAAAGGAAAATAATTAGAGGGGAAAAACTAGCACCATGCGATAACAATCAGACATGCACATTGGTGCCCTGAATAGACTGGAGAATGACTGGAGTCGCACTTTTAGCATGCCAAAGGATGGTGCTCCATCCATGGTCAGGAAAAAGGCAGGTTGTTGCGAAATTCATAAAGAAAATTCGACGCAACAATTCTTGAATTTTCATTGTATATTACATCAAGAAGCATTCTGTAGCAAAAGCCTGAAAATGGACATCATCATGAGTGTAGTGATAAAAATGGTTAATTTCATTAGGGGCTCAACCATCGGCAATTTTATGCATTTTTATGTGACAAAAAATTGATCACAGTCTGCCCTACCACACCAAAGTTGAACAGAGGAGCTGTGCTCAAACGTTTCTTTGAACTGCGCTCAGAAATTGGTCAGTTCATAAAAGAAAAAGGGAAACCAGTGGCTGAGCTGGATGACCCAGAGTGGGATTGTGATCTTTTTTATGTCTGTGGACAAAAAAAGATGCTAAGATGCTAAGATTCAAGTCTGCAAGAAAGTCATTAGTGAATACTACGAATGCATTGACTGTATTCGTTACTAGTGTTGAAAAAAATATGTGATGTTCATATACAAAGGAAAGTAAATGGTTTTGATTGCTGTTATTTGGACATAATTTTTTCATAAGGCATAACTGTGTTAATGTTCTGAGGACTTATTAAAGTATTTAAATGCCGTTTTTCACTTAAGAGCAGTGTGTTTTTCTAGTTTTCTTGTAAATTGCATTGTATGGTTCATATTAAATGTAATTGTATGTACACTAATGTTTAAAAAAAAGGTCATTTGGCCCACCAGGGGACATTTTTTCCCAATCTGGCCCTCAACCCATAATGAGTTTGACACCCCTGCATTAGAGCCTCCTAAACTATAGAAAAACCTGAACTCGACCCCTGTCATTTGCCCTACTATAGGCCAGTATCAAACCTCCAATTTATTTCCAAGATTCTAGAAAAGGTTGTAGTACAACAGTTATGCTCATACCTACATAAAGTGGTAAATCACCTACTACCGGCCTCTGGTCAGGGTTGTCACCTTGCTTGTGCTGCTTGACCTTAGCAACTTTTGATACCATCGATCATATTCATTGATAGACTAGAAAATGTTGTTGACGTTGAATGGCCCTCTCTTGGCTCAGTTTTTATTTGACTGATCGTTATCAGTTTGTAGATGTAAATGGTGACTTCTCTACAAGTTTTGTGTTCCGCAAGGTTCTGTTTTAGATCCACTGCTTTTTTCTTTATATACACGCTATGCTGTATGCACTGGGTGGCTCTGGGTAAAATTATTCACAAACATGCTATTAGCTTCCACTGTTATGCTACACAGCTTCACACTGGTATGACACACAGCTGTATGCTTAAGCAAAGCCAAATGAGAGTCTTTGCAAAGCCAAATTGAGAAGTGTGTAAAGGACATTGGTCACTGCATGCTTATTAACTTCCTTTTACTTAATTCTGACAAGACATACAAATATTTGTACTAGGACCACATGCAGGTAGAAGTAAGCTTTCTGATTAGATGGTTTCTCTGGTTGGCCTTTCTGTTTCATCATGTGCAGCAGTAAAAGACCTTGGTGTGATTATTGACTCCAGTCTTTCATTTGAATCCCCCACCCAAAAATAAATAAATAAATAAATACATACATACATACATACATACATACATACATACATAAATAAATAAATAAAAAAAACCCGCTGTCACCCCCCAGTCTCATCTCAGGCATGCACTCGGGTTTCTTGATGATGGAGTGGCTGGGTGCTTTAGGTCCTAGTGTGCCCTCGTGTCTGTGTTACCTTCTGGCTCTCCCTTTTAACTATGTTATCATAGTTAGTCTTGCCAGAGACCCAGCTTGCACTCTGTACACAATGTACAGTCCCCTCAGAATCTTTTGGAATGGTAAGGCCAACTCAGGTGTTTTTGCTGTAGACTGAAGACATTTGAGTTTGAGATCAAAAGATTAATATGAGAAGAGAGTTTAGAATTTCAACTTTTATTTTCTGGTATTTATGTGATGTTACCAGATCATACCTTGTTACCCAGGTGTGTCCTGTTAGACTGATCCTGTTATATCTACTGTTGATTGTAGCCTTCAGTTTTGCCTGTGAAATCTGCATTTGTTTTTAAAAAGGATGATCCAACATGAACAGAGAGCTGTCTATGGGACAAAAGCAAGTCATTTTGAAGCTGAGCAAAGAGGGAAAATCAATCAAAGGCACTGCAAAAAAACTGGGCATAGGCAATAGAACAAGTTGGATTGTCCTAAAAAAGAAAGAAACCAACGGTGTACTGAACAAAATACACTGAAAGGGTCAGCAATGAAAAACAACAACTATTAACAGAAACAGTGTGAATGATGTGGAGAAAATCCCCAAAACAACAGTCAGTGACAGCACCAACAACCTCCACAGGGCAGGGATGAAGGTGTTACAATCCACCGTTCGAAGAAGACTTCCAAAGTAGAAGTATAGAGGCCATACCACAAGATGAAAACCACTCATCAGCAGTAAGAATTGGAAAGCCAGACTGGAATTCACAAGCAAATACAGAGATGAGAAACAAAAGTTTTGGAACCAAGATTAACCTCTATCAAATTGATGGAAAGACCAAAGTGTGGAGAATGAAAGGATCTACTCAGAATCCAAAACTGATATAATGATAGTATAATAGCATAATAATGCAAGTACAAAAGAGCAATGAACCTTTAATTAAGAATATTCAGACGTTGCAATTGGAATGTCAAAAAAAATTAATGCAAGTACTCCCTTTGAAAGAGCATTGTACTTTTAATTCTTAAGAATATTCAGGTGTTGGAATTAGAATGTCAAAAATGTTTCATATCTAAAATAAATGAAAGATAAATAAAATAAAACCTCACAACCAAACTAATAAATAAAATGGACTTTAATGCAATAGTGTGAATTCTTTATGCTTTAGTTATTCATTGTCCGGGTTTTAGAGCGTTGTTACACATTTACACCCTGTCTTACCACTCTACCTAGCGCGTTACTTAAGTTTTAAGTCATTTTGTGCAGAGGCAAGTTGTAATATTATGTTTATGTTGTGTATATGTCTGATTAATCTCATATGTGTATAGGATGTGTTTGGGTGAGTTAATTAACAATTTACAGAGAAATGCATCCAAATTAATCACAAGGAACTTTATCATGGAGCAAGACAATGGTCCAAAACACACTGCCAACTCAACAAAGGACTTTATAAGGGGTAAAAAGTGGAATATTTTAGACTGGCCAAGTCAATCATCAGAACTTAACCCGATTGAGCATGGATTTCACCCCCTGAAGAGGAGACTGAAGAAACACCCCAAAACAAACAAAAATGGAAGATGCTCCAGTAAAAGCCTGGAAAAGCATCACAAAAGAAGAAACCAGGAATTTGGTGATGGCAATGAGACAATGAGCTTAATGCAGTTATTTCAAGCAAGGGATATGCAACCAAATATTAAGTGTTATTTACTTTACCACTTATCTGTTCCAATACTTTTGCTCACCTAAAAAATGGGTGGTCTGATAGAAAGTTTCTGTTTTATACATCTACATGTAGATACCAGGAAAGAAAAACTGAAATCCTAAACTCTCGTCTCATATCCATCTTTTTATCTCAAACCCAAATGTTTTTGGTGTATGGCACAAACAAATGAATTGGCCTTGCCGTTGAAATAGTTTTGGAGGGGACTGTACATTTTCCTTAACCATTATATGACAATTAGCATACCGAATAAACTCTCTGTTGAGCCACATTGTATTCCTGAGATACCAGTGCTCCTGACCCCTTTTACTCTCCCAAAATGCCTGATCCATCCTAATGCCCTACTTCTGGTTGGAGTTCTCAATCACTCGTTGATGCTGACGGTGGCCCCACATGACCAGCCTAAATATACAAGAGATTATTGCAGATGGTAACAATTAAAATTCCATGAAGATGGCTTTTGACTGCAATTGATGTGAACAGTTTTGTTAGAATGGCTTAAGACAATTGCTGTCATAGCCCTAGGACTGCAATTGCCATGAACAGTTTTGCACTCAGGACTCCATCAGTGAACAGTTGATAAGTTCTACAAAATTAACCATGTGAAAACTATAATGAATTTCCTGGTTACACAATTGCACTTTTGACCATGTAGTACACAGTTATGGAAGGGAACTTTTTATAATTGCACAATCCGTTGTCACCCAGATGAGGATGGGCTCGCTTTTGAGTCTGGTTCCTCTCAAGCTTTCTTCCTCATCTCATTTCAGGGAGTTTGTCAGGGACTTGTCACCATCACCTCTGGCTTGCTCATTATGGATAAATTTATACATTTAAAATTTATATCCTACATGTATATACTTATGTAAAGCTGCTTTGACAATGTCCATTGTTATATAAAAAGTGATAGTATGCAAGTTAAACTTGTGAAAAGGCCTGCAGAGTTAGGCTCAGTAGTGGTCCATGATGTTGTTCTCATGTAAATAAGTCTGTGGGGTAGACAGGGTGACGTAACGCTAGGCATCGCTCAAGATCATAGTACAAACTGTGTCTGCAGTATTTGGGGGGAGGGGTAGTGGATAAGAGTCCTTCACATACCTGATGGCCTACGGGTAAAAACTGTTTTGCACTCCTATATTGTCTGCCTGATGGTAGGAGTGTGAATAGGCTGTATTGGGGGTGGTATTTGCCTCCATAATTACTAGTTCCCCAAATCTGTGAAACTGCATTCATAATGGGGTCCAGCTGGACTAGATGCAACCAAGCCTGATTACTGCAAAACCCTGTTCCATCAAATCAGCACTAAAATAGAACTTTTTCTACTGCAAAAATTTGGTTGAAACGTCTTACCCAGTAAAACACTATGCCAAAATTGAAAAAAAATTCCAGAAATTATGAGGAAGAAGGTGATTAAAATACAACAGCGACAACTCATCCAGGAAGTCACAAAAGAGCCAAGGACAAGATTAAAGGACCTGGAGGCCTCTCTTGTATCAGTAAAGGTCACTGTTCATGACTCTACTATCAGCAAGACATTCTGTGTTACCTTTCTCACCAACATGCATTGCTGAGTGACTATTCCTCCTCTTCCATGGATCAACAAACATATCCTTTGTTTTATTAACATATAGGGAGAGATTGTTGTCCTGAAACTACTTCACTAGGCCAGCCACTTCTATCCTGTATGCTGATTCATTACCCCTAGTTATCAGTCCAATGATTGTAGTATCATCAGCAAATTTGATGGTGCTGGTGTTGTTCTGGGAGACCACACAGTTGTGGGTGAAGAGCATGTAGCGCATGGGGCTCAGCACACAGCGCTGTGGAATTCCTGTGTTTATAGTTTTTGTCCTGGATGTTTGAGAGTCCGGAACCCAGTTGCAGAGGATGGATGGCGCACTGTCACATATTAAACGTAATGAAGGTTGTGACGGATGCAAGTGCAGATAGAGCTTTTAATAAAAAGAAGCAGGCAGACAAATCCAAATCATGAATCAATAGCGTAGTCAAGGAACAGGCAATTGGTCAGACAATCAACAAACAGGCATGAACTAGGCAAGGCAAAAATCAAGAATGGGTAACAAGAAGCAAGATCTATGAACATAAAACAAAACAAGGAAATGGGTTCAAACGCTTGGTATGGTGAGAACACTCAATACTACGCACCATGCAAAGAGACATGAGGCGTTTAAATGACAAACATATTCAGGGGTGAAACAAAAGACAGCTGAAAACAATGATGCCACACATACAGGAAACAACCAATGATAATACAGGGGCGGAAACAGGACATAAACCATAACAAAAGCATGTGTCCAAAGTAAACAAAGTCAATGTCACTGAAGACCCAAAAACATGCTCGGACTTGTGCTTTGAGCTCGTGCAATGAGCTCGCGCATTAGGGTTCCAAACAGCGCTAGCACAAGGGGAAATCATGATAGAACCTCCCCCAACAAGGGCGCTGCTCGTGGAGTACCAGAACACACTCCCCTCCCCTGGTGGTCCTGGCCCTCTGGGCAAAATGTCTTCAGCTGAACCAGGAGACAGCAGCATCCTCAGCATAGCAGGAAAGCGGAGCATCGTCCTGCAGGCTGAACTTGGTTGGCTGTGTCAACAGACTTGGGCGTGAGCAGAACTTGGATATTCGTGTCAGCAGACTTGGGCATGAGCAGAACTTGGTTGTCCGTGTCAGCAGTCTCACGTTTGATCACAACTTGGTTGTTCGTGATGTCGGCTTCAGGTGTGAGCAGAACCTGGTTGTTCATGACATCGGCTTCAGGTGTGAGCAGAATCTGGCTGGTCGTGATGTCGGTTTCAGGCCTGAGGACTTGGTTGTCTGTGTCAGTAGACTCGGGCGTGATCAGAACTTGGTTGTTCGTGACGTCAGCTTCAGGCGTGAGCAGAACCTGGTTGTTCATGACATCAGCTTCAGGTGTGAGCAGAACCTGGTTGGTCGTGATGTCAGCTTCAGGCGTGAGCAGAACCTGGTTGGTTGTGATGTCAGCTTCAGGCATGAGCATAACTTGGTTGGTCATGACATCGACTTCAGACATAAGGAGAACTTGGTTGGTTGTGTCAACAGACTCTGGCATGAGCATAACTTGGCTGGTCGTGATGTCGGTTTCAGGCATGTGCAGAACCTGGTTGGTCGTGTCAACAGACTCTGGCATGAGCATAACCTGGTTGGTCGTGACCTCGGCTTCAGGCATGAGCAGAGCTTGGTTGGTCGTATCAACAGACTGGCGTGAGCATAACTTGGTTGGTCGTGACATCGGTTTCAGGCATAAGGAGAACTTGGTTGGTCATATCAACAGACTCTGGTGTAAGCATAACCTGGTTAGTCGTGACATCGGCTTCAGGTATGAGCAGAGCCTGGTTGGTCATAACATCAGCTTCAGGCGTGAGCAAAACCTGGTTGATCATGATGTCGGTTTCAGACTGGAACTTGGCGTGGAAGGTCACATTGTCGATCTCAGTCTGGGACTTGGCACGTGAGGTCACCTCATCGATGTTTAGCTGGAACATGGCATGGGAGGTCACCTCATCGACCTCAGACAGGAACGTGTCTTGGGAGATTGGCTCTTCGACCTTGGACAGGAACTTGGCATGAGAGGCCATCTCTTCGGCCTCAGACAAGATCTTGGCTTGAGAGGTCGTCTCTTCGAGCTGGAGCTCTGGGGAGGAGGTTGCCACGTTGACCTTCGGCTTGAGCTTGGCAGCTGAGACCACCTCGTGGGTCTCAGGTTTGAGCTCTGGAGAGGTCGTCGCCCTGTTGACCTCCAACTGGGGCTCTGGAGCTGAGTCTACCTTGTCTACCTTCTTGTGGAGCCGTTTGTGGGCACGCCAGCTGCCCTTGAAACATTCCTGAGAGCAGAAATGTGATCCAGGTATCCCAAGTTTACTACAGGTGAGACATTGTAGCTGGGTTTCTTCACAGCAGCCTTCAGTCTTGCAGGTCTGTGTCACCTCAACCACTGCCCTGTCGGCCGGGGGCTGAAGCTGAGCTGTGAAGGCCACCCTGTCAATCCACTCGTAAGGAAAAGTCTGGAAAGGCAGATCATGCTGGCCCGCTACACTGCCTCCTCTCGAGTTCATCCAGGTTGCAGTTCAGCCCTGTATTACCAAACTCCTTTAAAAATAGTTCCACAAACTGAGTTACTTGGGTGAGGGCACTGGACCCTGTACTGGCCAGATGCTGTGCCCATTGGTAGGACAGGCCATAAGCTGGGACACAACGAACCCAAGCCCTAGGACTGCCCTTTGTCTGGCTTGGGGTTCGCTAGACTTGAAAAGTACATTTGGCAGTGGAACATGAACTGCCTCGGGTAGTCACAAAATCCATAATTCGGATCCGGGAGGTCTATGTCAGTCCTCTGGGGAAACTAGACCTACATGAAGGGTGGCTAGTCATCCCCATGTACTCTGGTGTGACACTCTCCTGCTGCTTCCATGTTGCGGGGAAGTATTCTGTCACGAATGGGACGTAATGGAGACTAGGATGGATGCAATTGCAGAGAGGAGCATTTAATAAAGAGAGACAGGCAGACAAATCCAAATCATGAGACAATAGCATGGTCAAAAACAGGCAATGGTGAGGCGATTGGCAAACAGGCATAAACTAGGCAAGACAAGAATCGAGAATGAGAAACAAGAAACAAGATCAAAAACCATAAAACGCAACAAGGTGTAATGATCGGCTATGATGATGTCATGTGGGGTCAAAGGGTGTGGTCGCCGCCCTGTCCTCCCTCTCTGTGACCTACACATTGTGGTGTTGATACGCTGTCTCACGTTAATGTACCATCTTCGGGATGTTTACTCGGTTAAACCTCTTCAAATGACCGACCTGTAACCATGTGTAAGGCTATGGTATCCTGTAGTGTAATAAACGAAGAACAGCACTTTCACTTCGTGTCTGACTGAGTTATATCAACTTTCCTAAGAAACCCGTGAAGATCTAGCCAGATCCTTACAACGGACAAAGGCTTGACACGGTGAATACTCTCAATACTTCGCAGAGTCATTGTGTTCAAACAGTTTCTTTATACTGTGGTTGTGAGTGCTGTGAATTTGATGCAGCTGTGCGTGATTAGAATGAATGTGAGTGTTCTGGGAATTCCAGTCTATTGTGGCCATGTTTGTAAGCCGCAGTGCAGGATGGGAAATGTAGTCACTGGTTTGCTGTGCTATGACAGTGCTATGGATGGAAGCAGCACCTGAAATGGAAGTAGAGCCTGAAATATAAGATGAACAACTTCAGATCCATACAGCTATCCTGAACTTGAACTGAACTCACACAAGAGGAAAGCAGCACATGAGTCTCAAATCAGTGCTGCGTAAAGTATTGTTACCCACTTCTGCTGGTCCCAGTATCCCTAGAACAACTCAGGGCAGGCACCATCTTCACTAAACAGGACCTTCGCAGTGCATACAACCTGGTTCATATCAAAGAGGGAGAAGATGGGTTTCAGTACCATCTCAGGCCACAATGAATACTTGGTAATGCCGTATGGACTCTCTAGCGCCCCCTCAGTATTTCACTGTCTGATTAATGACGTCCTAAGGGACATGCTGGGTCGCAACGCCATCACATACATCAATGACATCCTGATATATTCCAATTCCCCGGGAGAACATGTCCGCCATGTCAGGCAAGTCCTGCAAAGACTGTTCAAGCACCAGCTCTATGTCAAAGCAGAGAAATGTGAATTTCACCAGCACACTATCTCATTCCTGGGCTACATCATCAGCCCTGAGGGGTTCACCATGGATCAAGGTAAGGTGCAGGCAGTTGTGGAATGAACCACTCCTGGAACAGTTAAGGAGTTACAGGAATTCCTGGGCTTTGCCAACTTCTACCGGCGTTTCATCAGGGGTTTCAGTTCCATCGCACACCCTTTAACATCCCTGCTGAGAGGAAAGCCCAAACGCCTGTCCTGGAACCCAGCCACCAAAGCAGCACAAGAGCAACTCAAGGAAGCATTCACCACTACTCCCGTCATTAAGCACCCAGACCTATCCAAGCCCTTAGTTGTTGAAGTCGATGCATCTGAGACAGGTGTCAGAGCCATCCTCTCTCAATAGTTTGGAGAGAGGCCCAAGCTTCATCCCGTGGCTTTCTTTTCACTGAAGTTGTCACCGGCAGAGTGTAACTATGACATGGGGAACAGAGAACTCTTGGCTGTAAAATTAGCGCTGGAGGAATGGTGGCATTGGCTGGAGGGTGCATTACACCCCTTCATCATCTTCAGTGACCACAAGAACCTAGAGTACCTATGCACTGCCAAGCGTTTGTCACCTCATCAAGCCCGCTAGTCATTATTTTTCTCATGTTTTCAGTTCACCCTATCATACAGGCCAGGGTCCAAGAATACCAAGGCCAGTGCTCTCTCCCATCTAGACAGCACTGAGGTTCGAGAGAGCCACAAAGAATTCATTCTCCCACCTTCTTGTATTGTCAGCTCCCTGGAGTGGGAGTTGGACTAAACCATACATACCAAGGTCACAGGTTCCAGCAGCATGCCCCCCCGGAAGACAATTTGTGCGTGAACAGCATCAACAAGAGCTTATTACCTGGGCCCATACGGCGGTCGCCACAGGTCACCCAGGTGCACACTGCATTTACCATCTGTTGCGGGCTAAGTACTGGTGGCCTAACCTGGTAAGGGATGTGCACCGTGTAGTGGCTTCCTGCTTGATGTGTACCCGATATAAGGTTCCACGGATATAACCGGCCAGCAAGCTCAATCCCCTACCCATACCTGAACGTCCCTGGTCCCACATATCCATTGATTTCATCACAGACCTACCAGAATCCCAGGGCAACACGACCATCCTAGTGACCGTGGACCGATTTTCCAAGTCACTATGCCTCATTCCACTACACGCCCTCCCAACAGCCTTCATGACAGCCGAATTGCTCTTTCAGCACATGTTCAGGTACTTCGGAATCCCTCAGGAGATAGTTAGTGATCGGGAACCACAGTTCACGTCAAGGGTATGGTCTAGTTTCATGGAGAAGATGGGGACCACCGTCAATCTCACATCTGACTACCACCCACAAGCAAATGGTCGAGTGGAACAAGCTAACCAGGAGATTCACCAGTTCCTCCAGACATTCTATGCATCCAACACTGAGGACTGGTGCAGATTCCTCCCCTGGGCCGAATATGCCCAAAATTCTCTACGTCACTCAGCTGAAGGCCTCATACCATTCAAGTGTGTTCTATGCTACCAGCCTCCGCTGTTCCCATGGAATGCCAACCCCACCGAATCACCGGCAGTTGACCAATGATTCCAGAGGAGCGAACAGGTTTGGGCAAGTACACACCAGCGTCTTGTGCAGAACTCACACACCTACAAGCATAAGGCTGATCATCATTGCAGTGAGCACCCGCAATACCAGCCAGGTGATAGGGTCTGGCTTGAAACAACCGCATGCTTGCAAGAAACTCACCCCAAGGTACACCGGACCGTTCAAGGTCATCAAGCAAATCAATGAGGTCACCTACAGATTGGAGTTACCTTGTCACAGCCACATAGCACCATCATTCCATGTTTCATGACTCAAGCCTGTCATCCTTGGACCTCTAGCCATGGACGTGCCCCTTGACGCCCCTCCTGTCCCACTAGAGATCGATGGTCAATCCGCCTACCTCATAAAGAACATCCTAAACTCATGGTGCAGGAGGGGTAAGCTTGAGTACTTGATCGAATGGGAGGGATATGGGCCAGAGAAACAGTGCTGGGTGCCCACACAAGACATCTTGGACCCAAAGCTATGTAGAGACTTTCATCCACTATGCCCTGAATGTCCAGGACCCCGACCCCAGGGCAGACCCAGAAAGGACTCTGCTCCCGGAGTGTGCCCTTCGTGAGGGGGGGTCCTCTGTCATATCACAGCCAACCAGCAACTCCATTTCCCATTAGACACCACTACACTAACTACAAACATGGCCGCTGAGGACTAAACTTCCCACACACGCTCACCTTCGCCAGAGTACTAACTACACACACCTGCAACCAATCTCACATACAGACCATACGCAGTATTTAAGGACTTTGTCAAACAATCTGACTTTGCAAAGTAAACGTTCAGTTGACTTGTTCTCTGCCGTTATCCAAGCCTTATTCTCGTGTTTTGCCAAAGTGACTTTTGACCATTGTTGGATTACTTTGGATATCTCAACAACGGAAGGGGGTTGTCCTCAACAACAGATATCCAGTTTGCAAAAAATCTGGATGCAAAGTGGCTGCCAAACAAGGTACACATCAAACATGTTCTCCTATTTCCAAGAACACCATTCCTCTGTGCAGATCAAGGGATATGTCCCATTTATAACTTTTATCCCTAACAAAAAAATTGTGAATATTTAACCATTAATCATAAAATGTGCCATCGAAATAATTTTCCACATTCTGACTACATCTGCGTTTGTCCGTTCAGTAATCTCTGACTTACAAGCTCACAAACACTAACCATGTTTCCATCCAAGTTGCAAATTTAACGTAATGCGAAAAATTGGAATACTGCATAAAACATTTGTAAATAAAGCACCGTTTCTCTCCCATGTTTTCAAGAGAAGAAAAAAACGTCACTACCAGAGAAACTGCCACACAGTATCAATACAAATGGAAGATGTTAAAACCATGGAAGCCACTGTGGATCTTTTTTCCAATATAATAAATGACTTTTTAAATGACTGTTTCAGAGGCCTGATATTTGAGAATGGAATTGTGTGAGACAGTTCTAGGAGGTAATTATACCAAATCATTTCGATGTCAGACTTTGGCTCAGGCATTTCAGGATGACAAAAAAAAATTGTTTTAGATGTTGTGCAACCAAAAGAAAAATGAATTGCCATTGTGCTGTATAAATTGGCCACATGCACTGAAAATCCAATCACATCTGGCAATTATCCCATCACAGGTTTTGTTGAGAAAAATTCAGATTACTTTTTTGACCTGCATCGAGGAAAATGTGTTTCCATCTTAGTTTATGTTTTCTTATCAAATAAAAAAATTTCCAACTCAGTTGAGCTCATAAGTTTTTTTAAGCACACTTTTGAGATTTTATTATGTTTGATGTTTCTATCCATGTGATATTCCAAAATTCACATACAATTACATGGATAGAAAAACTACATGGCTTGTGTGAGTTAAAGGTACAGACAGGAGCAGTCTGGCTGAGCAGTTGTGCCCTACTGTATATTTTAATAATCATAGGACATTGTTTTAAAAGCTCACACAGCGAATATTATTTTTCATTTAGTAGTTAATTAACATGCTATGTTAACATGTAAACAATAAGTTAATATTAAATGGCTTACATTTTAGACTCAATGTTGTCTGTTTTTATTTCACCAACAAAAATAGTTCCAAATAAAGCCACAGCAGATTCTGCTCCTTTTTTCCTCCTAATTTCTTTTGTTCAAATGGGAGATTTCTTATTTATTTTATTCATTTTCAAAATGGAGCCTTTTGTTTACACATACTTCCATTTTTTAAAAATATAATAAATTATTATAATAATAAAGCATTTCTTCAACCAAAAAAAAAACCCTTCTGTTTTCATTCCTTTATGGGTCACTGTAACTGATGATGGTAATAATAAATAAATAAATAAATAAATAAATAATAGTGTAATATCGTATACTGTGAAACCATTATATTATAACTGAGATGGTTATGGTACCATTGTCATATATCAAGGAGGTAACTCTAGACTTCATTGCCCAGCAGCCACTGCACCATACTACATCATTGTCACATGACCACCTGCACCTGTATCACGTTTCTGTTTAACGAGCACTTATATATATATATATATATATATATATATATATATATATATATATATATATATATATATATAGCCACTGTTTATACTGCTTCCTCGTCTTATGTATTGTCTAACTTGACCTTTGTCCCTGTACCACGTTTTGTTTCCTAGTTTATGTTTAGCCTTAGCCACAGTATTCTGCCTAGTCGTCTTAGTTTTGTTGTTTGTTTATTAAATGTTTGAAGATCTGCACTTGCTTCCATATCCATCTTTGTAACATGAAAATCTCATACCGTTGCAACAGTTGGTAAATGGAGAGAAGCTGCTATTCACTGCCTTGTGGATAAATGGAGGACCTTTACAGAGATTACAGTGTATGTACAGTGGGGAAATAAGTATTGAATGCATTTTTTTTCAGTAAATATATTTCCAATGAGGCTATTCACATTAAATTTACACCAGACATCAATAGTAACTCAAGAAATCTGGAAATATAAAGAATTCACAACATAAATCCAAAAATAAAGTTATGTGAAATAAAGTGGAATAACAGAAAAAACAGGCAAGGTAAGGCAAGGAACCAGCTGGAATTCATAAGTAATTATACCTCCTATCTGTGAAAATTAATATCAGCTGGGTTAGTAAATTGATGGCCTAAAAAAAGGCTTTTTGTTACCAAGGTGTCACACAAGAAACATCTCATACTGGGTAAAAGCAAAGAGCTCTCCCAAGACCTTTGCAATCTTATTGTTATAAAACATATTGATAGAATCAGATACAGACATATTTCAAAACTTCTGAATCCTCAAGTAAGCACCATTGGGGCCATTATCCGCAAGTGGAAGCAACATCACTCTGTCATCAACCGGCCATGCACAGGAGCTCCTCACAAGATTTCTGACCAGGGAGTAGAAGAATAGTCAGAAGAGTAGCCCAAAAGCCAAGGACCACTTGGAAAGAGCTCCAGAAACACTTGGAGGCAGCATGTGATATTTTCACAGAGTAACCAATAGGCATTGCATTCCACTGCTCACGCTCACCATGCAAGACTCAATTACTAAACAAAAAGCATGCAAAAACTCATTTAAAGTTTTCTACAACTGATTTGGACAAGCCCATGAAATACTGGAAGAGTGTAATCTGGTCAGACAAGAGCAAAATGTAATATTTTGGCTGTCATACTACACACCATGTTTGGATAAGAAATGGCACTGCACATCACCCTTTAAACACTATCAACAGTGAAGTTTGGGGGTGGAAGCATCATGGTGTGGGGCTGTTTTTCATCGCATGGTACTGGCAGACTTCATATAATTGAAGGACCAATGAATGGAGCCCTTTACTGGGAGAGTCTTACGAAGAATCTGCTGCCATCCACCAAGTCTTGTGAAAATTTCATGTGATTAGCCTCATTGGAAATATGTTTACTGAAACAAATTTGACACATTCAATACTTATTTCACCCCACTGTAATTCAGTACCCTTCTGTGGCTAGTTTCTATGTAGATGCAAGTCACACAGATTATTGTTTGAATGTTAGTTGCTTCTCTTTAGTATCTGGTCCTTCCCAGCAACTGCCAAAAAAGCAGTGTTTAATATTGATGAACATATTTCTTTGGTATATTTGAAGTAATTGAGACGGTCTTCAGCTTGTCTGTATTTGTTGGGACTGGTGTCTTTCATATATTCTCTGTGGGGTTCAAGTCAGGCGAGTTGGCTGGCCAATCAAGCACAGTAATACCATGGTCAGCAAACCAGTTACTAGTAGTTTTGTCCTGCTGGAAAAGGAAATCAACATCTCCATAAAGCTCGTCAGCAGATGGAAGTGCTCTAAAATCTCCTGGTAGATGGCTGCATTGACTCTCGACTTGAGAAAACACAGTGGACCAACACCAGCAGATCACATGGCATCCCAAATCATCACTGACTGTGGAAATTTAACACTGGACATCAAGCAACCTGGATTCTGTGCCTCTCCACTCTCCCTCTTACTCTGGGACCTTGATTTCCAAATGAAATGCAAAATTTAATTTCATCTGAAAAGAGGAATTTGGATGACTGAGCAACAGTGTTTTTAGTAATAAATAAATAAATAAATAAATAAAAAATAAAACATTGCTTGAAATATTTCAATATGTGTAATGAATCTAGAATATATTAATGTTCCACTTTTTGAATTAAATTACGGGGGAAAATGAACTTTTCAACGATATTCTCATTTTTTTTTAGATGCAACTGTATAATGTATGTATCATAAAAAAAAAATGAATTTATTCACTTATTAAATATTCAGAATTCTATTCCATCTATCCTGAAATGCAGTAATCCTGACTTGCTTTGCATTACACATTGTCATAGCCAACACTTCTGCTACTGGACAAAACTGATAAGTCAACCTACTTATTGTTTTTCACTTTTCTGATTGCCCCCAATAATGAAGTTGGGGAGTTTATGTGATTGGTTGTGTTTGTCGGTCTCTGTCTTTTTGCCTGCCTGTCCACAGGGTAATGGAGGGGTACAGTGTCTTAGTGGTTAGCATGTTTGCTTTGTACCTCCAGGGTTGGGGATTTGAGCCCTGCCTCTGCCCTGTGTGCATGGAGTTTGCATGTTCTCCCCGTGCTTCAGGAGTTTCCTCTGGTTACTCCTGTTTCCTCCCCCAGTCCACAGACGTGTAAATGGAAAATGGTAAATGGCGCACTTATATATGACACTGTGTCTCATTCACCCATTCACACACACACTCACACACCAATGGTAGCAGAGCTGCCATGCAAGGCGTTAACTTGCCATCAGGAGCAACTTGGGGTTCAGTGTCTTGCCCAAGGACACTTCGGCATGTGGAGTCATGTGGGCAGGGAATCGAACTGACAACCCTACGATTAGTGGACCACCCGCTCTACGAGCTGAGCCACAACTGCCCACATGTGTTGACCATTTCCAAATGGTCTGTAACATGTGAATGTGTGTGCGATTGGTTGGCACACTGTCCAGGATGTCCCTGTCTTGTGCACTGAGTTCCCTGTGATAGGCTCCAGGTTCCCTCACAACCTTGTGTAGGATAAGCAGTATAGAAAATGGATGGATGTGTGTAATGGGCCCAGAAAGAGTTGACATTTTTCTCATTTATTTGTTGGGTACCATTTAATTTGGCATGGTAAATTTTGAGAGTTATGCATTTGTTTTTTTCACCAACATGCTAACATATTTTTTTTTCTTCAAGGACATGGAAGAGTTTGAAGCAAATTTTGTGATCACAAATGATTGCCATCATTTATGGCTGTGCAACCATTATGATCAATGGAATCTAGATGGGATTGATGTAGCCAGACCTTGTGCTTTGCTGATGAGCATAATATATGCTCTAAACCTCAGCTATCTGAGGCGATTGAAATTAAACTTTAAGGTATTTCAGAAACTATTCCTTTACTTTTATGGACAAAATGCACAAACTGTAGATCCTATATTGGAATAGTGTGCTGAAATCATTAAATTCTCATGTTACAACGACCAAAATTCACATGATCAAAGCTGGGTAAACCAGAACCTGTCATGCAAAATTACAGACAGATTGCACTCATCCTTCTCTTTCAATACATTCTAATTACTTACCCCGCTTATTTTAATAGAGGAAAGCTAAAGTGGGTGAGGCCATCCCTACTCTAGCATTGAGAGCAAATTTTCTGAATTTGCTGTTTCAATAAAACATTTTCATCTAAAATCCTTATTTTAAAATTTCAAACAAACTTCTTTCACATTGTCATTTTAGGATACTGTTTGTAGAATTTTGAGGAAAATAATGAATTTAATCCATATTGGAATAAAGCTGTAACATAACAAAATGTGGAAAAAGTGAAGCACTGTGAATACTTTCCAGATGCACTGTATGTAAAATCAAATGTAAAATCATTTAAATCTTTGAAATCGCAAGTATCATAGATTAAAAACTTGTGGAGATCAGATGGCATGGCACCAAAGTCTATAACAATTCCTAAGTTCCTTCTGCCTTTTGCTTGATATTAAGATTATTACAAAAAATTGAGCCACTGACACCTACAACATACAACACAGATAAAACAATACCAGATAAAATAATGAGGCCTTTTTTCTGAACTAGAAGTTAGATATTACCAAGAGAACTCCAGCTTACTAGTTCAATTGTCAGTTAGCTGGACCGCTGACCTTTTGACAGATCTTCAAGTGCTTTTTGAAGCCAGGACAAGTCTTGTAGGTGACAATGGAGCAAGTGGAGCAGGACACCTCACTGTGCTCCAAAATGGCATCCTGTGCCTCAGAATCAAGGGGTGGTGCTAAAGAGGACAAAACATGTCTGAGAACTGAATCCAATGTTCAGGAGATATTGTGGGAGAACAAGAGCCAGAAAGACAGAAGGAGACTTACCTTGACAATGGTAATGTGGTTCCCCCACATTGCTATTGCCTCCAAATGGTGCCCCCGCTGGTCGCTGGGTCCTGCCTACCTTCAGCTTCTCATCCACTTTATTCATCCCTGCACACATCACAGAATGCATAGTAACACAACAGAACATGAAACAAAAATAAGCTGACAAAGACAAAAGACAGAGCAAGGAGATGCTGGTAAAAGAATTAATCAACAAAAAAAGCAGCTAAACATCTAAAATAGACTCTAAAAAGACAATAATTTAAAAATCTCTTATCTAGAGGAGAGTCAAATAAAATAAGAGTCTCTTATCGCAGGGATGCACAACAGACAGCCAGACGTGGTCCAGTAAAATCTCTGTCTGGCCCGCCAAAGAACATATCATAATTAAGAATTTTTAAATAAATATACTGGTCACAGTAACAATATCATGAAATGAGATACACTGCCACCTAGTGGTGATTTTACTGCTTGCTAATCGCCCATCCACCAGATTATAGTCATCATCAGCAGTCACGCACTGAGTGTGTGATTTCATATTTTCCTTTAGTACTGCATAACAAAAAAACAGGTAATCTGAAGATTTTTTTCAGTTCAAAAGTACAAAACTAAAAAAGGAAAGTTGATCTTGAACACAGGAAATTTAAACCAGAATGGACATCCAAATACTTTTTTTTTTTTTTTTACTAATCGCATCCTTGTATTTTCTCATGCCCTGTGTGTTGGAAATGCGTGGCAGTAGCAAAGGAATATAATTTACAAAGACACTATGAAACAAAACACACCAAACTCAGTGCTCTACAAGGCTAGAACAGAAGGTAGAAAAGATTGAAATGTTGAAAAAGCAAATGGTAAGTCAACAAAATGTGTTTGAAAAGAGATGTAAGGAGTCAGAGGCAAAATTTATTTCTAGTTACAAGATTGCTAAACTAGTTGCTAAATCTGTTCATCGCTTTACTGATGGTGAATTTTTGAAAGACTGTATGATGGAGGTATGTAATATACTATGCCCGAAGGTCAGAGATACATTTAAAAACATCAGTCTTTCAAGAACAGCAATTCAGCATTGCATTTTCAACTTGGCCAATAATTCTTTGTCAATTAAACAGAGATACAGCAGAGCTCTCAAAAATTAATTGTGGTGTCACTGATACATGCCAAGTTTATCAAAAACTTGCATTAGTAGTGGTGTTGCATAGTAGAACAACTGGGTCAGAAATATTCAGTGCTTTTAAAAAAGCACTGGAAGAACTAAATTTACCATTGAGAAAGTTAGCAGCCGTGACAACTGATGATACACGTCAGCAATTTGTGAGATGAACGGCTTCATCAGATATCTGAAGAGGCATTTAAGGAGTGGACCACATGGCACAATTAAAACATTACCATTACATAATTCACCAAGACGAATTGTGCGGAAAACATTTACAGTTTAATTATATAAAGTCTGGTCCATAGGTATTTTGACAGTGACACAATTTTCATAATTTTGCCTTTGTACACCACCACAATGGATTTGAAATGAATCGATCAAGAAGTGAATGAAGTGTAGACTTTCTTTCATCATTAATTCAAGGGGTTTAACAAACAGGGTTCAAAACAATGTTACTATAAATGCAGACTATTAGCATCATATATATATATATATATATATATATATATATATATATATATATATATATATATATATATATATATATATATATATATATATATATATATATATATAAACACTGTATTAGACACTGGGGTCCCTGAGCAGCTCCTTCAGCAGCAGACTGCTGCACCCTCATTGTAAGAAGGAGCACTACTGCAGGTCCTTCATCCCTACAGCAGTCAGACTCTTCAATGCAAAAAACAACATAATGTAACACTGCTAGTTGTTTTTGTTTCATTTCAAATCCACTGTGGTGGTGTACAGAGGCCAATTTTTGAAAAGAAAATGTGTCGCTGTCTGAATAATTATGGACCTGACAGTATAATTACTTTTTTATTTTTATTTATTTTATTTTTTTTACACAATGTGGTGTAGATATTTATGTGAAACTGACCCTTCTTCAAAAGAGGCTGTGTACCCTTGTTTTATTGTAATGTGATTTTTCTTCTAGCAGAAGAGTTGTGAGAAAAACAAGCATGCAGCAATTTGAAAAGGATATGAAATACACTACTGGTCAAAAGTTTGGAGACACTTGATTTAAATGCTTCTCATGATCTTAAAAATCTTTTGATCTGAAGGTGTATGGTTAAATGTTTGAAATCAGTGTTGTAGACAAAAATATAATTGTGCCAACATATTCGTTTATTTCATTAGAAAACTAATATTTTATATACAAAAAAAAAAAAAAAAATTTACTGGATGACTTGGAGAAAAATATTCCATGAAGTAGCCAATAAGTATCCAGAATAGGTGAGAACTCTTTTAATATGGTTTTAAAAGCATCTCAGGGTGATTCCTCAAGAAACTGGTTGAGAAAATGCCAAGAAAACATTTCTGGAAATTCTAGGCAAAAAGAGTGTCTACCCTGAAGCTGCTAATATACTAAATTATTTTGGATTTTTTTTTTTATAACATAGTTTCCTTAGTTCCATCTGTGTTATTCCAGAGTTTTGAGGACTTTATTATTATTATAAAATGTAGAAAAAATAAAAATAAGGAATGAGTGTGTCTAAACTTTTGACTAATTCTCTAATGGTGCTATTAGTGCAGTGAGGGTCAATTACAAGGTACAGAGCAAGGAGCAGAAAAATTATAACCAAATGGCAAGGATGCTCCTACCTACACTATAAGGTAAATTGAACTATAACTAAACATAATGCAAGAGAGAGAGAGAGAGAGAGAGAGAGAGAGAGAGAGAGAGAGAGAGAGAGAGAAATAATATGCATGTATGTATCTATGTGTACAACCTTTTAGACCAAATGTTCCGGAGATGGAGGGCTGCTCCCCAGTGAACTTCTTTGGAGTTTTCTGTTTCCTCCCTAGCTCAGTGGTGAATAGAGAGCAACAAAAGGTCATATTCACATACATGGCTTCATACATGGTATGTTAGTTAATAATTAACCTCCAAATTGCACAAACCAAATGAACATCACATACATGGCATACAAGCCTGTTAAATTTTAGATAACTGACAAAGCCATATTAAACTTCCATTTTTTATTACTAGTAATAGGCTAACTGCCAAATGGAGGTTGTGTCCTGTGCTGCTGATCAGCTACAAAGATTGCAGAATCACTCTAAGTAAAGCTAAGTGTGTGTGTGTGTGTGTGTGTGTGTGTTTGTGTGTGTTGCATTTTGTGTTATATAGCAGTTCTGAATGTTTGCGTTACGCTCACAACTACTCCTGCACTGAGACACTGATCAAAAAACACAGTTCACAGTACCCAAACAAAATCTATAAATAACATGGTTCCAGCACAGAATACATATACATGTTCTCTGTGCATGTGCTGTAAAAGACGGAACAAGCTGCTGCCACTGACCACAAAGTGGTTTAATGACCTCAAATGGCAAATGAAACTGAAACTCCACTAGAGATACTCAACTAGACCTTCTTCTCTCATTTTTTTTTTTTTTTTTTGTGTACATAAAGCTTTCAATATCTAAATAATAATTAGTATTATAATGCATATCCAAAGGCTGCATGCCACTTAAGGCATAAATCTAGGGTAGGAGTGGGGTAACCTTACTATGCTTCATCCTTTCTGGGTCTTCCTCAGGAAAAGCTAGAGGTAGACTGATTCCTTCACTTTCACTGCTCCCACCATCCAAGAGAGTTCCCTTTTGTTGTTGTTGCTGGGAGCTGTGCTGTTCATTTTTCTCTGTCAACTGGTCAGAGCACTCACCATTCTGTAAGTGCTGGGACATTTCCTGGTTCTTCTTTACCTTTAAAAAGACTGGCGAGGAGGGGCTGTTCTCCATAGGCCTGAGAGAAGAGGTCCATACTCTTAATGCAGTCACATCATTAGAGAGAAATAGAGGTGGATTTTCATTAAAATTTAGATTAGTTTTGACAGGTTGTCAATCATAATTATCATTAATGACAGGTCAGAACTATCGTTTCAAGGAAGTAATTATGTTCAACATGTGGTAATAATTAGTGATCTATGGTTATAGCTGAATTATCGTAAATAGTTTGTCCCTAATTCAATGATAGATGCAGACACAGGATTTGGAAACATTTCATACACACACGCAGACACACACAAAAGTTTGTCATTTTGAAACTTGGCTTCATGACAAGAAACACTGGTAATAAGTCAACTCAATGCAGCTACAAGATCCTTCATTGGTATATAAAAAAACTTAAATCCATGGACTTCTCTTCAGTTAAGAACTTTTTATAGAAGATTTTATAACTGTTTGTGTTATAGATATGTTTTTCCTTATTTGATATTATTTTTATAAAAATGAAAACAAGGAAGAGCTTAAGTGATGGGTATGCTCCAGCCACTATATATTCATCTATTAACGTAGTTACATAATCTTTCTCCGGAGTTGTTCCTGCTGAAAATAAGACATACAATTGCAATTAGCACCAAAAGATTTTTAATTACATTTATTACAGACCAAGACTGTGCTATACTCATGTGATTGCGCTGAGTGACCTTCCAGTAGAAAAAACACAGCAAAGTGATGATTGAGAGAATTGAAAGCAATCTCGAGGAACAATCTCAATCAAGGACGGGCCAGCAATGAAAACACTCATGAGGAACGTTACATCCGCAGACTAGACTGGAACTTGGATATCAACCAGTGGTGTAGTCAGGGCCATACACACATATAGGTGTATGCTTACTTTTCACCAGGATTGTTTGCATAGTTTGTGAAAGTGTATCTTCTGTCATTTTTCGGCTGCTGTGGAGGGCGTGGGGTTATAGTAAAACACTGTTTTTTTAGGACTGCACGACTGATATCAACAGAAGGGAGTTCAGCTACACACTGAATGAATTCTTTGAACTAAAGACTGATTTAGATGACACTTGTAGTTGTCAAAAACATACATATGAAAACCAATCAGGTAACTTTATTACTGTCTTATACAACACACTTAAATCTTTGAATAGATGAACTGCAGGAAACACAGAGATAATAAGACAATTCCACTAAATTGCCCCACTTTGACGTGAAATTAACAGAGTTTTAGTCAAATTACAACCATATCTCAACAAGACTTATTCTATGACCTAAATCAAAGCCTGTTAAGATTCAGGCCTGGTTTTTGCCTGCTATAGAAGAGTGGTCTGTATGGCTGGCTGGATTATTTTTTATTTTAAGATATCATATTTTGTTTTTTGGTAATATATTACCACAAAAGGCTATTTCATGGCAAAAAGAGCAAATTTAAAATGCAGTGACAAACAATAAATTTCTAACTGCAAGTCATCATCTGAAAAGATATCTTTTCCATCTGATGAAAATATCCTTTAAAATTAGTCAATATTTCATCATGTCATAATTATTGTTTTTAGTCAATCTTACTCTATCTAGCATGCTACTTACAGTGCCCTACATTAATATTGGCAGCCTCGGTAAATATGAGCAAAGGTGGCTATGAAAAATTGTCTTTATTGTTTAACTTTTGGATTTTTTTTTTTAATTCACAAAAATACTCTGCTCTCATAGATATCAATTGCAAACACAACACAGGTTTATCCAAAAAAAAAAAAATTGTTTTATATAGGTGTGCAACAGTTATTGGCACCCGTGATTTTATTCCCATTGTTATTTTACTTTTTTAGTACTCCTGGGTGAATAATAACAGGAAATAGTTCAACCATGACAGGGGTATGAATATGAGATAACACATAATTCCCTTAGTCATTCATAACAATCGGTTAGACCAAGGAATATAGCTCTGATGTGCGGCAAAAGGTTGTTGAGCTTCACAAAATGGGAAGTGGCTATAAGAAAATAACAAAAGCATTGAAAATAATTAAGTCAACTGCAAACGTTATGAATAAACCTGGATTTGGACGTGAGTCTATATTGTCTCAACACACTGTGAAGAGGATGGTTCGTGTGGCCAAAAAGTCTCCAAGGATCACAGCAGGAGAACTGTAGAAATTAGTTGCGTCTTGGGTCAGAAATTCTCCAAAACTACAAATCAAATTCAACTACATCACGACAAGTTATTTGGAAGGGTTTCAAGAAAAAAACCTATACTCTCATTCAAAAACAAACTCAAGCATTTTCAGCTTGTCAGACACTACTGGAACTTCAAATGGGATCGGGTTATATGGTCAGATGAAACCAAAATAGAGCTTTTTGGCAATAAACAGCAGAGGTGGTTTTGGTGCACAAAGAGAGGTGGCCATATGGAAAAGTACCTCATGCCCATGGTTAAATATGGTGGTGGTGTTTTAATGTTTTGAGGCTGTTTTTCTGCCAGAGGACCTGGACATTTTATTAGGATACATGGCATCATGGTGTAGGGAAAATCAGCCGTTTAGATTGAGCTACCTGGATTCTCCACCAAATATGAAGGAGAGACTAGCAGATCAGCTCGGAAGGGGAAATTTGGCTAATTTATTATTTCTGATCAACTATTCGTCCACCGGCAAGTTAAAATTACTGTATTTTTAATTGTGCATTTAGATATTACCTCTGACCACTGGCAATAATATCCTAACTATGGTGCAACATTATTTTAAGAGTAGTGTAGCAAGATTGGATTTTCAACGTAATAGACTTTGTAAAGCACATAAGACATATTTGAGAACAGACAAGACTTTATTAAACTATTCTACTACACAGAAACTAATCTAACACAAACACACACACACACACACACACAAACCGGAGTGATCATGGCTTTCAGAGTGAATGAAGTCTAGTACTGTATGTTATTTCACAGACCATGACCGGAATGAACCATCAACTTATTAATCTACTTTCACTTCTTTAGAAGGACTTTAAACTTAATATTATATGCACTAGTTTAGCTAGAGTCTGGAGGTACTGTGCTTGCCTGTTGAGGGGAATTAATCAGTATCTCAAGGCATTGAGGGGATTCCTGCAATGGTTATTCGTCAGTGGTCTGGCTGGCATTTGAGTGTCATCTCGGAAGACCAATTGGAATAATGAATGAAACGAAATGAAATGAAAGTCTAGTAGGAGAAAGGTTTGAAGAGCTGATGGCAGCTCTCGGCTGGGTCTCCCCAAAGACATTGATTGGGGAGAGCTCTCTGAGCTTTGGAGGCTCTCCACAGACTCCGTCCCTTGTCCATTTGTTGTTGTTCTTCTGATGATCTGAGATCTGACAACTTCTTTGGTGTCATTGTATTTTAACCTTTTCTGGCTAGTCCACCCCTCCGTAGGGTGTTCCAACCAACCAGAGGTCGTCTTTTCAAATGACTGGTGGATAGTTCAGTCTTCCCATCCAACTAATTTGCATAATACTTCTTGGATCCATGCTTACTCCTACTTGGTGTTAATTTGTTCTTTACCCTTATAAATGGAATTATGTAGGGAGTTATTAAAATCTGTTGTTTGCTAGCATTCTGGAAATGTTACGACTACACACAGATAAACATGACATACTTGGATATAATGACTAAGTTGCCAAATATATTGGCCTAAATACCAGATCATAAAAGCCTAATAGCAACATTTTGCATTACATATATTGGTAATATGGTCTACAAAGCTTAACAGTTAGCTTGCTAAGGACACTAGTAATTATATACATTAATAAAACATAATGAATACCGTTTCGGATTATGGACATGGGTACATCAGTTTACACGTAATAATAATTCTCAATTTGTGAGCTATGTGGTATGAATACAGATGCACAATAGCATGATGATTACAAATTTTGAGTTGTAAACCTTGTATAAAAGGATGATACATTGAAGTAGGCTTCATGCAACAGACATGAAATGTTTGTCCTCTGCCCTGGGGGTGGTGTGAAAAGGTGATTCAACAAAGGAGTTAGCCTTGGTCCAGCCATCTGGTCTTGGTGCTTTGTTTACCTTAGCATTAAGGCACATAGTTAATCTAGGTTGGAGTAGGTGAGAAAGAAATTAGGTCAGAAAAAGGTATTCTCATGGTCAGGATAGGGCTTGTTTCTCAACCTGCTAGGGGCATTCTATGGAGTTGAATTATAGCTTTGTTTCAACTTCCTGGCCAGATGGCCCCTCTGACAAAGACCATTTGGTTTACGCAATGGTGTGTTTGTTCATCCACACCCAGGCTAGCTGGATCTTTGACTTATGGTTTGAATGGTCAAGGGCTGTCTAAGTGGATTGTGGCTCATTTTTATTTCTTTCTGTTACCCTCTTTGCTCCCTGGTTCACCCTGAGGTCCTACAATGGTCTCGATCAAATATCAACAGATATTAAATGAAAACCTGACTGCCTCTGCCAGAAAGCTTAAAATGGGCAGTGGTTGGATCTTCCAGCAGGACAATGATCCAAAACATCAATATTAAAACAAAAAAAAATTTCTGACCACAAAATCAAAGTCCTGCCATGTCCATCCCAGTCCCCTGACTTGAAATTCATAGAAAACCTGTTGGGTGAACTGAAGAGGAGAGTCCACCAGCATGGACCTTGAAATTTGAAGAATCTGGAGAGATTCTGTATGGAGGAATGGTCTCAGATCCCTTGCCATGTATTCTCCAACATCATCAGGCGCTATAGGAGAAGACTCAGAGTTGTTATCTTGGCAAAGGGAAGTAGCACAACATATTGACTAAAAGGGTACCAATAATTGTTGCACACCTATATTTAACAAAGATATATTTGTTTGGATAAACCTGTATTATGTTTGCAATTGTTTTTTATCCATGAGAGCAGAGTATGTTTGTGATTTTTTAAACAAAAGATCAAAAGGTTAAATAATTTTACACAGTCTTCTTTGCTCATATTTACTAAGGGTGCCAATATTAGTTGAGGGCACTGTACATCTTACCCGCTACAGATGTGACCATTAAGAATGCACGTCGAAAGAAAAGGGATCCTACGATTTCATGCAGTATCACACAGAATCACGCGCTTGCTGCCGGCACAGGAAATACAGGACCAGTGGGGCAATCGTGTTTCATTTGAATAAACATTGCTTGCTAGCAGATACATTAGTTCTGCCTGGACACATACTGTATACACATACATTCTTTTACCACCAAACGATGCTGTTTCTTGTACTAAAGCCCATCATCGGCTTGTGCTTGGCCAGCAGAATTGTGAACCTTTCTCAGAACCATTTTGTAACAAGCAGCAGAGCACATTAAACACTGTCGAGCCTGAAATTTGAGTCTGGAATTGAGTCTCAGCTCAGTTCAATGCTTTAAATAAGCAGGAATGGAAACTTTTGTTCTTTTCTTAGATTAAAAGTTAATTTAGAACTAGTTTAAAGTGAACATAGAAGTCCACACACTGAAAAAATCTATTTACTTAATTCCTACATCGGTTCCACATCATTGAATTGAGTTATATTGTACCGTACTGTGTGAATCGATCAAAATTAAACTAAAAATTCATTTTTAAAAACATTTCATGTATTAATTTAAACATGAGGCAACATTTATCAAATGAGTACTTTTACATATCCTAATTATCGCAGATAATCAGAGGTGTGTAGTAACATGCTACATTTACTTCATTAAATTTACTTCAGTAACTTTTTGAAAAAAAAATTACTCTTAATACTTAACTGGCCATACTTATACTCTTACTCAAGTTCATTTTTAATGAAATGTACTTTTACTTCGCTATATTCTGTGCCGTTCCTCCACTACTGTTGAATATTAATGAAAATATTTAGCTTTAATAATTAGTTTAAATAACGTACAATGAGTTTGCGTGCCTTGCGATATGCTGCAGTGGTCTGACAACAACCGCTCACGTTTTTAGCGTCCTGGAGACGGGGAAGAAACGAGCAAGTCAATACACACACACAGAGTAGTCTTCTTATCTTATGCTTAATTACTCTTACTCAAGTAATTATTAATATTATTACTTTTACTTTCCACCACTATGTCTTTATGCCCACTGCACAGTTGACCTACATGTTGGAGGTGTGAAAAGGAAGGTGTGAAAATGTCTTGTCCAAAACCCTAGGCCCACTCAAACCTAAAGTGTGGAGGCTATTCCACTGAACTACCCAAAAGATATTTCAAATGAACTGCATGAAAGGTTTACAAAAACAGGAGACTGACAGAAAATCCAGAGACTCTATTTGCATACCTCCATGGCAGCACCAGCAACCTGATTTTTATTTTTTTTACATGAATAAACCTCATGCATGATTTCAAATGTTCGCTCTTCTGAAAGAAAAGGCATCTGTGGGGATTTCCAGCTAAAAAAAAAAAAATGAGGAAGACACAACAACTGTCAGCATCAACATATAAAAGATGCGTAAAATGTAAATTAAAACAGAATGCAATGATTTGCAAATCTCATAAACCCATAATTTATTCACAATAGAACATAGAAAACATATGTTTAAACTGAGGAAATGTACCATTTTATGGTAATTTTCAATTTGATGTCAGCAACACATCTCAAAAAAGATTGGTGAACCTCTGCCCATCTTTATTTCTGAGAGACTCTGCCTCTCTAAGATACTCTTTTTATACCCAAAATTATACCATGTATACAAGTTGCAGGTCACTCGCTGTGGGAAGGATAAAGGCAAAGAAATAATAATAATAATAATAATAATGCAAGGCCGCTTAGAGCTTCCATAGGACTGGGTTCAGCAACAAAGAAATTCTTTGTGTTTTTGAAGAGGATGAATCCTGCAACTTTTTTGCCAGTTACTTATCGACACATGGATCTCCCCTTCCTCCCAACTATTATCACCTTATCATCAGATAATCATGATAATCAGATATTATCATCAGAACACTCAAAAAAGATGGATAATGACAAAGTTTGCAGATGAGGCAGAGGACTTCTCTCCTCCTGAATCCCCAGGGATAAATGGAGACATAATAGATAGTGCAGGTCCTAAGCCCTGTCTATTTGAATTATTAGCCCCTGGTGTGACTATAGAGGAAAACATAACAAAACCGGAGGCAGCGTGGATGAGAGAAATGTTGGAATGCTAATTAGTAATAGGCTCGAGTTTTTCACGAATAAAGGCAAAGGTTCTTCCCTTCAACACGGACTCTCGTTGTATAGTTTTGCATGCGATGGTCCACAGAGCTTTTAGCGGTTTAATTAGCTCAAAAGGCAAGTAAAACTGTTATGGTTAAAATTAGACATACATCATTTGAAGGGATAGAAATGTTCTCGGGACTGAGAACAGCATCATTGTGTAGACGCAAACTGCTTTCATGAGCAAGTCCAAAGTCCACCTTTCTCCTGTTCTCATAGATCTCCAGAATAAACACACTCGCACTCTTAAACCACTGAAACAAACACCTGCGACCCATTTGGACGCCTCTCTCATCTACTACATCTGTAGGAAAGCACCATGTGCTGTCATGAATAATTAAGAGACAGCATCTTCTCATAGGATAAGAACATGCAAGCTCATGAATAATTATGAGGCACCTGCAAGTCATCAAAGTACTATAGTACACTGCCACGTCACTGCCTGTGGACCCGAGATGAGGAAGACGAAAATAGAGGAAAAAAACTCAAAATTACCCAGCTATCTCCTACAATTAAAATTAACAGATGCTAAGATTTTATGTGTGATACGAACACCTCTGTTAAAATCTCAAAAAATGTAGTTTAGTGTTTCATGATGCTTTAAATGAATTGCTATGCCTGCAGTATACCGTGTGATCACACGTGACGAATCACGTGTTTATATACCGTGCAGTATACCGCGTGAAAAATCGCGTGATACCGCGTGAATAATCACGCATTCTTAAAGACAGTATCTTGTACCTTAAAATCAGTACTACCTTAAAATCTCCACCTTCTGCTTTGGGTTTAAACGAGCTGGTATCAATGTCCAATTCTACTTGTAGTGTCATTATGGACAGTTGTGCTCCTTTTCAAACTTTAGCTCCAAAATCTAGATTTTAGCCATGGCTCAATAATGATCCCTGTGGTCTTTGGCAAATGTTGAGGAAAGCAGAGAGAAAATTATAGAAATACAAGCTGCAGGTGTCTTATGACATGCTAAAATATTGTATGATTAAACACCAGCAGATGATTAAAGCAGCTAAGGCACAATATTTTTCACATCTTGTTAAAAAGAATTCAAATAGTCCAAAACACAATAAATACAGAACTAAATCCTGTCAAAAGTACATTTCCAGAAATTCATCAGGCAGCCTGTGAAGGTTTTTTAAAGGTTTTTCATTTGTAAAATGCTCTTAGAGATAGTATTACACCCTCTGATCTTGTTCAAGATTATATTAAAGACTATTTTAGCCCACCCTTATTAGTAGCCCAATTAAGTGAGTTTAAACCTGTATTGCTCTCTTGCCTTATGGATTTAGTTCAGCAAATGAAGCCGGTGCAATGTTCTCTAGATATTGTTGTCCCTCATATTGTTGTTCAAGTTATGGATGTTGTTGGTTTAAGTGTACTGTTAATAATGAACTGCAGTTTATTAAGTGCTACTGTGCCATTCTGCTTTAAACATGCTGTGGGACAACCTCTTTTAAAATAAATAAATAAATAAATAAAAGCAAAATCTGGATCCAAAAGTACTAAATAATTATTGATCAATTTCTAAACTGTACTTTTTATAAAAAATCCTAAAAAAGGTTGTTCATCATCAGCTATCTCCTTTTTAAATGGAAACGGTATTATTGATAAATTGCATTCTGGGTTTAGAACACAACACAGTACAGAGTCGGCCCTCCTTAAAGTGTCTAACAACCTGTTGCTAGCTGTTGGTTCAAGAAATTTTGCAATTCCAGTCTTTCATTATCTTAGTGCTGTGATTCAAGGGACTGCCCTTGAATGGTTTTCCACCTATCTTAAAGGGAGAACTTTCTCTGTAGAATTGGGAAATGTGTCTTCCTCCTCTGCACCGTTACCTGTTGAATTCCACAAGGTTCTATACTGGGCCCAGTTTTGTTTTCTTTATATGTATAAGTTTTGTTTCTTTATACAATATGTTCTACTATTGTTATGCTGATGATACTCGGCTTGATCTCCCTCTAAAGCAAGTGGACAACTCTGTTTTACAGTCACTCTTTCACTGTTTTAATGATATTACAAAATGTATGTCAGCAAATTTTCTCCACCTTAAAGAATCAAAAACTGAAGTTGTAGTGTTCAACCCTCCTAGGTCGACACATATAAACATATAATAAATCACCCAAGCCCCTTTGCATCTAAATTACACAATCAAGCAAGGAAGCTTGGTGTGATTTTTGATTCTGATTTAAAATTTGATAGGGACATAAATTCTGTGAAGAGGTCACTTCTTTCCAATAAGGGATGGAGGTTGTTAAACACGCTTTTATTTTTTCCAGACTAGATTACTGTAACTCATTTTACTATGGTATTTTTCATGCCTCATTACACCTACAGTTAGTCCAAAATGCTGAGGCTAAGCTTTTGACTAGGACTAGAAAACGTAAGTATATGACATCTCAATTCAGTTTTTTTATTATTGTTTTTTATTTTATTTTATTTGTATAGTGCTTTTAATAATCTGAATTGTCCCAAAGCAGCTTTATAGAAATATATAAATTCAGGATATAAATTTTACATGTATGTAGTGTTGGGTCCACTTCCACCTTTGTCGAGTTCGAGTCGAGACAAAGTTCTTAACTAATTGAATCTGAGTCCAAAAGGGGCCACGTTGGACTCAAGTCTGAGTCCTTACTAGCCGAGTCCGAGATGAGTCCGGCCGAATCCAATAAGTAATTAAGAGAAAAATTATTTAAAATTGTAATTGTAAACTCAACACTGAGCTGTTAAATTAATATTTTAACCATCACAAACCAATGGCAACATAAATGTAACAAAAATACCACAATTAAATCTTGCCATTGATACTTAATATTTTTATTAACTAGTTTCCTATCAAAAAATGGTTTCAATTAAAAAATTAGATACAGAGGTATATGTAGAACTTATCTTAATTTTATGTTGTTATTTATTTATTTTTTTATCTTCAAACTAACTGTTCCTCAGTGGTGGAATGGACTTCCAACCTCAATCCGGACCACAGAATCTGTCACCATCTTCAAGAAACAGCTAAAGACCCACCTCTTCCATGAACACCTAACCAACCCCTAAAAAATAAAACAACAAAAAAAAATTACTCTGGCACTTACACCTCTACTCTGTGCACTTTGCTTCTTCTAGAACTCAATTAAAAGATCTTGTATGGTAGCACTACTTGCATTGTTCTCTGCTCGATATATATTGCTTTGCTTGTATTTTCTCATTTGTAAGTCGCTTTGGATAAAAGTGTCGGCTAAATGAATAAATGTTATCTTTCTTTTCATGTTACACATGAGGCACTGTACTCTGAAAAATTTCCAAATGAGTCCAAATTATTTGGAAGTTTGAGTCAAGTTTGAGTATAAATTTATCCGAGTGTGTTCAAGTCCGAGTTCATTCATAATTGGACTCGAGTCCATCGAGTAGACCAACTCTACATGTATGAATTTATCCCAAACGAACAAGCCAAAGGCGGCATTGCCAAGGAAAAACTCCATGAGATGACACGAGGAAAAAACATGGAGAGGAACGAGACTCAAATGGGAACCCATGCTCATCTTGGTGACAACGGATAGTGCATTTATAAATAAATACATTCTATAACTGTGTACACTACATGGTCAAAAAGTGCAATTGTGTAACTAGGAAATTCATTACACTTTTCATATGAAATCTGTTTTGTTGAAGTTGTCCACTGTTCACTGATGGATACTTGAGTGCAAAACTGTTCATGGTAATTGCAGTCCTAAAGCAATAATAGCAGTTGTAGTCCTAAGCCTTCATAGCATAGCTGTTTATATGAATTGTGGTCCAAAAATCATCTGCACGGTTTTTACGTGGTACCATCATTAATAATCTCAATGATCTTCAGGCTGTCCATGTGGGGCCAACCTCAGCAGCAGTGAGTGATTTCCAATTGATGAGAACTCCAACCAGAAGTAGGGCATCAGGATGGATCAGGCAGGTCTGGAGAGCAGAAGGGGTCAGGATCAGTGCTTATCTCAGGAGTAGCTTGTGTAGCTCAACAGAGAGAGAGACCGAGAGAGAGAGAGAGAGAGAGCGAGAGAGAGAGAGATTATTATGTTTATTGTCCTGTAATGGATAAGGACAATGCAATTTGAGTGTAAGCATGGACTCCGGCAACACTAGTTGTAACAGCACATCTAAAAGGGAGAGCCAGAAGGTAACACAGACATGAGAGCATCCTGGGACATAACGTGGCCAGCCACTCCACCGTCAACAAACCTGAGTGAACGTGTGAGAGTTGGGCAGGGACATGATCTAAACATCCCAGTTCACCACAACACTCTATGCCCATGAGCCCTCCAGATCTGCTCCTTTAACTAAGCTATTCACAAAAGGCTTGACTAAACATGTTTTCAGTCCAGAACACTAATTGGAAGGCTATTCCATAACAGTGGGGCTTTGTAAGAGAAAGCTCTACCCCCTGCTGTAGCCTTCACTATTCGAGGTAGTAACAATTAGCCTGCACTTTTTGATTGAAGTTGGACTCATAAAAGACCAAGAGTTCACTCGGTACTATGGCGTGAGACTATTCAGTGCTTTATACGTCAATAGTAGAATTTTATAATGAATGTGAAATTTGATTGGGAGCCAGTGCAGTATGGATAAGATAGGGGTGATGTGGTCATATCTTCTGCTTCTAGTAAGGACTCTTGCAGCTGCATTCTGGGCTAACTGAAGCTTTTTATGCACCTACTGGAACAGACAGACAGTAAGGCATTACAATAATTCAACCTAGAGGTAAAAAAAATAAATAAATAAAAAATAAAAGTGACTTTTTTTCTTCTGCATTGTGTAGTGCAGAAGAAAAAAATTTCTAAGATGAGAGAAAGCTATCATAGTTTTTTAAATCAGGGGTTTGATAACTGCTAGTTTAAATGATTTAGGTACATAGTCAGTGCTAAGGGAAGAATTTATTATTTTTAGAAGAGGTTTGATTGCTTCTGGAATGATCTGTTTGAAGAAACATGTAGGTAAGGGATTGAGTATACAAGTTGAGGCTTTTGATGAGAAAATTAGTGAAATTAGTTTGGTCTCTTGAAGGGGAATAAAACATTCAAATCAGTGATCTGATACTATTATATTATTATCTACAGGTTTAAGTTATAAAACTGTCTGATTTTAAATTAATAGTCTGAATTTTTTGCCTGATATTTTCAATTTTGCCATTTAAAAAAATCATGAAATCATCGCTTCTATATAATGATTGTGTGCATGTTTCTGTTGTGGTCTTATTCCTAGTTAATTTTGTTACAGTATTAAATAAGAATATAGGATTATTTTTGTTTAGGGTGGAGATACATTGATCTAGTAGCATGACAAGTTTTTATGTAGTTCAGGACACACTCCTTCCATGCTGTTTGAAATACTGCTAATTTAGTGTGATCCCATTTACATTCTAATTTTGTTTTCCAGGTTCACAGTTGACACTGACTTTGTTTACTTTCTACACATGTATTTGTTATGATTTCCCTCCTGTATCCACCCCTGTATGGGTCATTGGTTGTTTCCCTTATGTGTCATCATTTTTCTCAGCTGATTTCTGTTTCAACCCTGATTATGTTTGTTATTTAAACCCCTTGTGTGTCTTTGTTCAAACGCAAAGTATTACACTCTGTTGCTCATTGTCTCTGTCATGTACCAAGCCTTGTTCCTCATTTCCGTGTCATTGTATTGATCCTGTTCATGTCCTCGTTATTCAACTCAATTTTACATGGTTAATGCCCGTTTGCTGATTGCCTGACCTTGCCCGATTACCTGTTTCTGGCCACGCTATTGATTCACGTTTTGGATTTATCTGCCTGGTTTCCTCAATATACATGCATCCTGCATCTCCTCCTTGGCCAGCCATTACAGCAGTTAAGCCAGCCTTTCGTGCTAAAACCACATTTTCCACTTTCAGCACTATTAAGACACCAAGTGTCTTAAAGCCACACCCCTAAATTTTACATGCAGATAGATTTACCATGGTTTCAGGAAGAGCAGCTTACTTAACCAGAGTGTTAAAATCACCAGCACTGCTTATTTTGTGAATGATCCCCTGGGTGTTTTCACCATAGATCACTCTGAAACAGATCCCTCTCACATTTCTATTCCTTTTCAAAGGGAACTCAACGTTGTGTGAGCTTCACACTATGGGAAGGACCCTTGTGCATGACTGGTATCTGAAGTCTGTGAAATCACACCTATTTATAGGCCTGCAGTGGTCAAGTGACTTGACATTTCACGCAGCACCTGTAAAAAGTACATCAGCCTTATTGTCCTCAGCGAAGACTGAATGTTGGTTGTTTGTGTGAAAGCTCCTAAAAACTCTTCACTTCCTCTCTATTTAAAAAAAAAAAAAAAAATCTTTATTTTTCTGTCCCTCACCTCTTTGCAAGTATGAGTCAAAGAGAGTTCAGGAAGTTTGTTATTCCTCGCTCCTGTTTTATTTTTTATGTGAAGTGTCTGGTAGTGAAGCATGCAGCGGCATCCCTTGAGGGGGCCGACTGTGCGCCTTGTGAATGCTTCACGATTAGGTAGACCATATGGATCTAGAGGAGGTACTGGAGATGAGCGCTGATCCATCTCTTGCTCCATCCTCCGGATCTGATTCTCCACTTCGGGTTTTGGAGCTCATGTTGTGACTCCTTCTTCCAGTATGGACAGTCAACCCACACTCTCTGACTCTGAAGAGCCAGAGGCGGGAGCCAATGCAGCAAAAATGGAGGGCAGCTCTCAAACATACAGAGAGCTGCTTGAAGTGAACACTAGGGCTGTAGAAAAGCTGAATTTAGACTGGCCCGGGGAAGATGAAGTGGCTCCTAGCAGGCTGGACGAGCGCTTTCTCCCTAGTGAAATTAAATCTCCCTCACATCACAGAAAACTGTACACCAGCCATGTTTATAACCCCGCAACGTCTGATTATTCGGCCATCATGGGGAATGAACAGTACAGGTAATTATCTGTGCTGAAGGTGGAGGAGACGCTTGCAAGCTATCTCTCCATCAACAGCAGGGAATTTAGGGGGGTCAGCTGTGTCATCCAAGCCGTGTAAGGACACCTCAGCGTTGATTGGCCACAGTAGCAGCCTGCTTGTAGGCCTGATCCAAAGCCTAATGATCATTAATACCAAGCAGGCAAAGAAGGAGAGGTCCTGATGAGCCGCAGAAGGAGGGATGTAAGGTTGTTAGGGCAGTTAGCCACCAGTATTACTGTAGCACCCCCCCAGCCAATGTCATCCCAAAATTTTCAGACTTCTCTGGTCAGCGAACTGTCACAGGGCAATAAAAATTTCCTCCAACAGAATGTGGAAAAGTTAACGTCACTAAAAGACCATCTGGCAGCATGGAAACTACTTCCAAATGTGTCTCCATGCGTTCTGTCCAACCAACGTTAGCACAGGAAGTAAGATCCCTCTTGGACAAAAGAGCCACAGAACATGAGGAAGGGAGGTTTTTATAGCTGTTATTTCCTGGTCCACAAAAAGAGTCATCTGAACTGTACTCTTCAGATACTGGAATGTCATTTTGGATGTAATTGCATATAATCAATCCAAGTTCAATCCATCTTGAATCCAACAGGTTCAAGATGTTGATGCTCAAACTTATCATTCCACAGATTCAGTTCAAGGACTGGTTTGTGACGATAGATCTAAAAGATGCATATTTCCACATAGAAATATTGCCAAGTCCCAAAAAGTGTCTTAGCTTCACGTTTAGAGGCAACATGTACAAATATTGGGTTCTTCCCTTAAGTATAGCTTTATCCCCTTGCATCTTCACAAAGTGCATGGATGTCACTCTGCCTCCCTTGCAACTCCAGGGAATCCTTTTTCTAAACTACTTGGACAACTGGTTAATTCTATTGATGGCTGAAAAGTTGGCCTGAGAGTAATACAGGTGTCCCTGGTTTCTAGCCTCGGGTCACACTTTAGGGGTATCTCCTTATCTCAAGACAGTAATGACAGTGGGGCACCAGCTCATAGATTCTGGTCTCTCAGCCGAGGTTGTAGAGACCAAGTTCCGTGAAAAAATTGCATGCACTCAAGTGGCTACTTTTTGTCTCATGGTCTGAGGAATGTCTGTTAGACCCAGTAAACTGTGCAATAGCTACAGTGCTGGATTTACAGGGATGTTTCTCAGCAGGGTTGGCTCCTTCTACAATTAGGGTCGACATGGCCACCATTTCAGCCAGCCATGACCCTATTGATGGAGCCTCTGTGGTGCAACATCCTCTAACATCGATGTTTAGGCATTTTGTCAGGCGGCTGAAACCCATCTGCAGACAATGCATACCTTCCTGGGACCTTTCTGTGGTCCTGGGAGGTCTTTAAAGCTGCTCCAATTTAGCCCTTAGAGTCAGCCTCAGGGAAGCTTATGACTCTAAAGGTAGCTCTTCTGCTGGCCCTGACATCTCTCAAGTGAGTAGGAGATCTACAAGCTCTCTTTGTTGCCCATTCCTGCCTTGACTTTGCCCCTGATTAGCCAAAGCCTTCCTATATCCTAGACTTCCAAATGTGGTTTCAGTGATCATATCACAATGGGTTTCATTCACACCTGTACTTAGTGCTGTCCGCTATACATCTGGTCACCCAGGATACATGTTAATGCTAGGTGTGAATGGGGCCATACTGTGTAGAACATTCAGTGCTGTCCACTATACATCTGGTCACCCAGGATGCATGTTAATACTAGTTGTGAATGGGGCCATACTGTGTGGAACATTCTGCTAATAGTCTAATGCTGATGAAAAAGCAGTTCTGGGTTTAAAAAAAAATTGCAGATAAAAGAAACAAAAAGAAAGATTGCAAGCAGTGATGATGGGCCCAAGCACTACAGTACCATCACCACCCCGTGGGTGCATGAAAATGTATAGTGAAGCAGATGTTGTAGAGTAAACTATCCAAATATATAAAGAAAAGAGCATGCTAAGGGCCTCAAAAACACCAGAAACAAGTAATAATGTTTGATGCTTTACCATGGCAATACTATTTAAGATATCAAAAATCCTTTAACAATTTTACATCACCTTGTCTTGACATTCTGACAAAGTTTGAGGCGATTCAGGTAAAGATAAGAGGATTATTGCAAAGTCTGTTGTAAGTTACACACTTCCTGCTACCAGTTGGTGGTGCTATGACTGTGACTCACAGTAGCCACATCCATGTGATCAACCCCCAGTACAAAACATACAGCTCAAGTTTGATCTAGATCACTCACTGCTGCAGAACATATGAGACTCTTGCTGTTTCCCTTTTTTCCCATAAATTTATTGCCTCACCATGGCGAAACTGTTCGATATATCAAAAATTCCTTCACAATTTTGCATCCTCATTGTCTTGCCATAATGTTGACCAAGTTTGGTGACAATCACATGAAGGAGGAGTATTTAAAAGTTCACCAGATGCACTTGTCATAAAATCCAAAATGACCAAGTTCCTGTTGAGCGGAGCTAATGATTGTGAGCACGAAAGTTGAGGACTGAGTTTCATACATATACGTACACGAATGTACGATTTATGCCCCAAGGTTTTGTACCATGTAAAAGGGGGTGCTACAGAGCCACCCCACCACATCCATGAGTTTCTGAGTATTTAAGGGACCCAAAAACCCCCAAAACCTTGAAAAAAAATCTTTAGAAAAATAATAGGGCCCTGTGCATTTTCAGTGCTTGGGTCCTAAAAATTATTAACCAATTAATTTCTTCTGCCCTTACTTAGCTTAGCCATTCTTTTTAAAAGTGGTGGAATCATTTCACATAACAGTTTACATGGAGGCAGCAAAGAATATGTCCCTCAATCCAGCTTATGCCAATTTAACTCATCATCATGGATGAACTTACTAATCATATTTTTAAGCATCTGATTAAACCATTCGACCAGCCCATCTGGCTGCAGATGGCAAACACTGGTTTGAATCAATTTAGTCGCCAATAATTCATAAAGTTCGCGAAGTGACATGAACTTAGTGCCCTGATCAGTCAGGATCTCTTTTGAGATCCCGACTCGGGAGATAACACAGAAGAGAGCCGCTGCAATGCTGTGCGCCGTGATGTTGCAAAGAGGCACTGCTTCCGGGTATTGCTTTGCGTAGTCCACTAAAACTAATGCAAAGCGATGACTGTATGCAATCTGATCTAATAGCCTGACATAATGGGCGCAATGGCGCTTTTGAGGTGGCCGGCAGATTCACCTGTGGATGCCATGGGACAGTTTAGTGTTTTATCCTGCCTCAAATGCCCAGCCATCAGATTATGGTGACCCACCTGGAATAACAATTCCCAACAGCTCTTTGGGACCAACAATTGGGTGGTTTCGCTTTTGTCAGAGTATCCTGCTTCACTCTTTAATTATCTAATTATTGAAAAGTAGGGGAAGGAGAATGCAATGTTGGGCTGAGCTCGCTGACCATCAAATACTTCACTCACTAATGTCTGAAAACCTGGCCAATGCTTCCCTGCTGGGCAAATGTGAACAGATGGCCGTGCTCGCAGATGGTGCAGTTCAGAGGTGTGGCCAATCCATTCAAAAACTGCCTGCTTCAGGGCTGGGTTCTTTGGCAGGTTCACCACAGGGAGCTGTTGGGCGATGAGCTGGATGTCCCCGACAGGAGTGGCAGTAAACAGACCACCCACTGGGCATGACATCAACTTGTGACAAAAGTGATGCTAGAAGATAGATAATGATCCGTACCTTTGCATCATTAGCCAAGTTAGAACCTTCAGGGTTTACAATTTTATGTTAGATGTAAAAAGAAAAAAAAGGGGGGGGAAAGTGTCGTTCAAGTCAAGGTAATCTTCACTGTTTTCTTAATCTTCACAGCCACAAAATACTCCAGAGGTCAATTTACTGCCAGGGCCAGAAACGATAATATTTCAACATAAGTGTTCCTTTCGATACTCGTTTAGTTGTATGGTAATCTGAAAATATTCAGTTCTGTCTTGGTACACTTTTAAGATAGACTATGTAAGAAAGCCATAATATTAAAAAATGTCAAGTATTTTATTTTGTGAGAGATGGGAAGATGTTTTTTGCCTCTCTGCTTGGTCTTTTTCACACTAGTCTTGATTTTAGATCCCTTATGCGGAATTACTCCTCAATGCCCAAAAGGCCTTTTAGTTGTTTTTATTTATTTATTTATTTTTTTACAGGCAGTCAGCACAATACTCAATTCATATTGTTTCTGATTTTGCATATTTGTCATAATGTTGTTGACAGTGTCATTTATAATACCTTTGGCTGCTGTTTTTAAATGAGGTTTTACTATTGAAAAGCCCCTTTTGATGAACGGAACAGCCACTCTAAAAAGACCCTTGAACAGGCCTCCTAGACCTGACCCCATACATGTTGGGAACATCTTGAAAGCCTGGAAGGCTATTTCCGGCTTAGTGAACATTACAATTCACATCGGCTAGCAAATCAACATACGATTTATCTATCATTTTTTACAGACAGAATGAATGTTTAATGGGTCTGAAGTGTACTGCAGCTATAAATTTCCTGTAACTAAAAGGTATATGCTTGTTCTGATCTGATTTGACTTTGATTACTATATCAGTTATGTGATTCCTGGTGAGAGGTACATAAAGTGGCTTGTCATATGCAATAGTGACAACTTTGTTGTTTTCCCCTTTTACATGTATGCATGTGAGTAAACGTAAAAAACTATCACCAACTCAATAATGTCTGTATATACATATATTGTGTAAAAGCCAGCATGAATATCAGCAGGGTTAAGTGCTTCTGGTTCATCTGGTTTGTGCATATCGACTACATAGGTAGATACGCATAGATGTGCACTCAAAAGTTTGATCAAACAGGAAAAATAAAATGTGCTGTACATAGGTGTACTTTTCTAGTCTGTAAACATTTTCTATACAGAAAATGTTCCTGTACTAAAATGCTAGTAAAAAACATTTTTTCTCATTGAAGAAACTCCAGCTGTGCAAGGTGTCGGCAATCACCAATATTGACTCTTTTTATGCTTTGAAATTTTCTCAAATTTTTCAAAGTAGAATTTGGCTTTTTTGGTGCTTCTGGATAAACCGCCATAGTTGAGCACTCAAAGAATCAGTGGTATTCTACATCTAAAGTAGCAAATAATTGAAGGGAAAATGTTTCGGTATATGTACATATTTCTTTATTCTGATAGGTCAGGGCACTTAATTGTGAAAAAAATTGTGTGTGTGTGGGGGGGGGGCTAATTGATATAGAATGCTGATTCTGTATTTGTCATTAACTATAGACAGACAATTTAGGATAATTCAGCTATATGGTGTGTTGATTAGTGTGTTCACACTGAAAACCGCCAAAAAAACAAAGTGCACATTACGTTCTAGGATGATGCATTTATTCAACCGAAAAAACAAAGTGTGGAATGATGGTGTAGCGTGGTACCTTACGTATTGGTTAGTTCAGTTTTTTGGCGCCAGACAGTCTAAATAACCGTTACCTATAATTTTGACATCACTCAGCGAAAAAACAGTAGTCTACTCAAAATTATCAAAAAGGAAGATTATTATTATTTCAGTTCATGCAATAAACGTAAGAAAATGCAGATCTCTTACTTATTCATAGCAAATGAAATAATCAAAATAAAAAGTTCTTATAGTACGTGGGATTCGCATCCCTTTCCACTCGTATCAGGGAAAAGAAAGGTCTGCTGAACAGAATTTTCCACTAATATGCGAAACAATAAGGAAACAAACCGCTATTTATAAATGAAAATTTGCACACACACACAAAAGGCAGTAACAAAAATAGTTGACCCCAAAATAATTCTTCACAAAAACAAAAAAGTTGTTCACTTTAGTGGCAGTACTAAATTACCAATTAACATCCCTTAGGATGGAATTCTAGTAAAATTTCCCTCTTGGAATAACTTTCTTATTTTCATGAAAGACTTGTCTAATATCTATGTTAGGGCATTTTTTTTTTTAGCAAATCAGTTTTTGCCATTTATAAGGAAATAAAAGTCTTTATTAATTACTTTATAATAGGACAGATTGCTGCACATCAAATTAATAAGTCCAGAGGGAATAGCTTTGATTACTATAAAAAAAAAAACTTTATATTTTATAGGAAAATTTTACTTAGACATAAAAGAATCATAAGAATACATATATAGTGTTGAATCAAACAGATCACTCAAGTAATTTAACCCACAATCCAACCATTTCTATATATATATATATATATATATATATATATATATATATATATATATATATATATATATATACACATATACACATATACATATACATATATATATATATATATATATATATACACATACACACATATATATACACACACACTCTTGCCTTTAATTGTAATCAATTCATTATTCCAAATTTTCATTCTGTGAGGAGAAAAATTATGCACAAAGCACAGCTTCAAGGCCAAGAGCGGCCAAGACCACCCACTTTCTTAAAGATATTATGAGGCATAAAAAACCAAATCAAATCAGGATCACCAATACACTTTTTGATCCAACTGATCTTGAAAGTATTACTTATATCCACATAATCCATCATTTTCAATCCTCCAGATTTTTTCCTAGCTAATACAGTTTTTTTGGATGGTGGTGTTTATTTTTCCAACACAAATTAACCAGCAACCTATTAATTTCTTTACAAGTAGAATCCTGAACAAATAAAGAAAGGCAAGGAAAATAAATCTAGGTAAACCTTCTGCCTTCGATAACAGGACTCTCCCTAAAATAGATAGATCTCTCCATAACCAATTATCAAAAATCAATTTTGTTTTCTTGACTTTGTTGTTAAAATTAAGCTGTTACCTAACTGACAAGTTAGCAACAGCTTAACAGCAAAAAAATTTAATTCTTGGGTGATGATACAACTTTATTTTTGAAAGATAAGAGTCAAATCTGTAATACAATTAAATTAGTTTAATTTCATTACAGATTTGACTCCTATCTTTCAAAAATAAAGTTGTATCATCAGCCAAGAGTGAAATTTTTATTTCTCTATCAAATAATGTTATACTTTGAAAATTAGGGGTTCTTACTATACTGATAACAGCTCCACTACAATAAAAAATTATTGGGCTAGGATACTGGGCAACCTTGCCTCACTCCTCTATTGATAGAAAATCTTTGAGAAATATTAGCCTGTAATATAATTGAGCTATCAATACCTTCATAAAGCATTTTACCTGTTTGAATGAACTTATTTCAAAAACCAAATGCATTTAAACCCTGTAACAACAATTGGTGCTCAGTTGTGTCGAACGCCTTATGAAAGTCGAGAAATAAAACGAGTGCATCTGAATTAACAAAATGATTACAATCTAATATGTCTTATACAAACCTAATGTTAGAACTAATAGGACGTTTAGCCATGAATCCAGTTTGAAATTTGCTCATTAGGTTACCTAAACCACTTTACATTGTTTACTATGGACATGTGCTTTTGTTATGTTTCTGTTATGTCTCCTCCCTGTTCTGTCATTGGCTATTGTTTAAGCGTGTGTCTAGATTAGTGTCAGCCGTCAGCACTTAACACGCTGATTATGTTTGTATATATATATATCGCACACCTCCTAGCACACGGCGCAGAGTATTAGATTAGTTTAGATATGTTATGGATAGTTAAGTTAGATATACAGAGTCTTAGTCATAGTCTTTGTCCATGTTATGTTTCATTGTTAGATTAGTGCATTTAGTCCACGCTGGTTTTTCCGCTCCCAGTTCCTAGCTGTAGCTTATGTTTCTTGTTTTATATCTTGACCCTGTTTTCCGTGACCGCGACCTTGATTCCTGCTTTGCCCCGTTTATGCCTGTTTGCCGATTGCCTGACCGTTTGCATGTTTTCATACTATGTTTTTGGATTACGATCTGGATTTATCTGCCTGTGTCTCCCTCAATAAAACTGTTAACTGCACTTGCATCCGTCCTAATCTCCCTTACGTCTCAAGACGGGACACACATTGTTTCATTGTTGCACTCATTTATTTATTTTCTAACCATTCTTTATACATGCCATATACAGCATTTTCTATCAGCTCCCAAAAAGCACAATAGAATTCAACGGTTAACCTAATTAAAATTTTAGTTTTCAATGATATATGGTAGCAATTTAACTTGTTCCACAAAATAATTATCAGAGAGCAGATTGTTGTTTAATTTTCAGTATTCATGAATCATATTACCCTTAGCCATATACCCAACAAACAAAATCAAAATCAATTTGTGATCTGATAGAGGGGCACAAGTCATTTTTGTTTCAGATATACAGTACCACTCAAAAGTTTAGACACACTAATTTAAAATAAATAAATAAAATTCTCCACATTTTAGAATAATAATAAAGTCAACAAAACTCTGGAATACAGAGCCCCTAAAGGGACATGGTGGTGAAAAAAAATGGGATGGAAGAAAACATTTTTTTTTTTTTTAAAGCTTTTGCGTTATCTCGCAAAACTTTTGCCTTCCCCCGAGAAACTTTTGCGTTTCCTTGCAAAACCTGTTATGAGTTCGGTCAAACACTTCTTGTTTGTTTTCCTGCTAGTAGTGGTTCAGTCACAATGGAACAGTTCATAGAGTTTTATTTTGAATTTGGACTTAAATATAAAGAAATACAGCCTGTGCTTAGTTTGACGCACGGTTTTGACATAAGTGAAAGACACCTGAAAAGGATATTATGTGAAAGAGCATTGTCTCAATGAAAAAATTACTCAAGTGATGCTGTGAAGATACAAACGTGAGCCACCGCGAGTTCATCGGCCTGGTTTCATGAGCTGACGTGAAACACTGGTTTCATGAGAGAACACAACAGGTAGGCTATCTTTGAGAGGAAACGCAAAAGTTTCTTGGGGGAACGCAAAAGTTTTGTGAGAGAACGCAAAAGCTTTGAAATTTTTTTTCTCCCATCCCAAATTTTTTCCACCACCATGTCCCTTTAGGGGCTCTGTACTGGAATAACACAAATGGAACTATGGGAATTATGTTGTGATAAAAAAAAATCCCAAATAAATCAAAATAATTTAGTATTTTAGCATCTTCAAAGTAGACACCCTTTTTGCCAAGAACTTCCAGAAATGTATTCTTGGCATTTTCTCAACCAATTCCTTGAGGAATCACCCGGAGAAAAAAAACAAAAAACAGTTTTAAAGAAGTTCCCACCTATGCTGAACCTATATTGGCTGCTTTTCAGAATATTTTGCTGCAGCAAGTGGTACTTCTGAGTCTGTAGAAACTTGTTGACAGCTTTGCTTTCTTAAGTCGCCATGTCGGTTTCTTTAACTTGAGCCTTTTCTCTATTTCTTTTCTTACCCATATGGACCTGATGATCTACACAATAGAAGAGGAGCAATTTAACTAATAATCAAGAAAATGATCAGGGTTATCATGCGTAGTTTCATGTAAATCTCTGAATTACCTGGTGACACCACTCAAAATGTGTCAATATGGATGAATCCAGGAAACAGCATATACTTCTGGCTTGGTGCAGTACCGAAAGTGTGTCATTTGAGACAAAAGTACCCTTCTAAAATTCATACACTAGATGGCAGAGTGTATAATGCATAGTATAAGTGTATAGTATGTCATTACAGGCAGGTGTGTTTAATTAGCATTTTCATAATTAAACTAACTATCCCCCAAATGAACCAATCACTTCAAAATGCTTTCACTGATGATGACTACATCACATTGTTTGTGGCAGAATGCCAAATTAGACGAGATAAGCAAGCATTCTTTTAGCAGTTAACAAGCTAAAATTATCGATAAAATCTGTGCCAAGTAAATTATAAATCTGGAAAAAGGGATGTCCTCATTCAACTTAATACAAATTCACATTAACGATAAGCAACAGCGATCAGCATTAGCCTGGTAGTTACCTCTCCTCAGCTACAATGTCATATTATTAACTATCATCTGACTGCAAGTCAAGGTTTTTCCACTGGGAAAAGTGAAGGGAGGAGGAGCACAATGAGGGGGGCATGGCATATGATTGAAAAGGATGCATTACAATCAGCCTTCATGTTTTAAATAATTCAAATGATGTAAATGATAATGTTCAATGAACAGAAAAGAATATCTACTATAATCTACCTCATCAGACAATGATTCATCAGGAAAATTTTACTGGGCCACAGCAAAATTTTACTGGGGCTCATGCTCCCAGTGAAAAGAGTATACTTACACCCCTGGTCTACAATAATCAATAATTAGACTACTTAAGATAATTCATCTATAACCATAGATGACTAATTATTACCACATGTTGAACATTATTACTTCCATAAAACAGAACTTCCGAAACCGTTTCTCATGCGGTTTGTGATAATACATTTTTTATAAGCTCAGTGCAAATGCTCACACATACACAACATACTGTAAAACAAGGGTCATAGTAAAGTAGTTATCTGATGGTTGTTATTTTCTATTTCAATAAATGCTATATTATGGAACCTGTTACTGCTTTGTTGTGGTTATTAATTTGAATATATTCAGAACTAAGCCTTCAGAAACCAAGTTATTTAAAGGTTGGTCATTTTAATTTCTAATTAAAATAGTAAACATAAAAGGGGAATATTCCTTTAGACTGATTAACTAATGCGACAATTTTATGAGATTGATCAAATTTACAGTGAAGCACCAATATTGCTTGCCTTTCCAGTGCTTCCTGTATAAACTGAACCATTTCCCATACAATGAGAATTATGATTGATGACCAGTCAAAACTAATTAAAATTTTGACAGCTAATGAAAATTCACCTCTATTTCTCTCTATCGTCTTTATATCAGAAGTTCTCAAAATTTATCCATGGCATGAAATGAAGCAAGTCAATATTATTACATCTACATCCTAACAGCAAAACCTATTTGTGCTAAAATATTGTATTTTAGCTAACTGTTACTAATGATTCTAAATACCTGTAAATAGAGAAATGTTGGCACACAAGTAAAGAAATCATCTCTTGCAGCTCTCCTGAATCATATACATTCTGTAAGTCAAGCTAAATGAGTTGATATTTGTATGAGCCAATGTCAATTTTGTATGAACCAATGCCAATAACTGGTATCAAAGGTGAAATGTTGGGATGTCATAGTGCTTCTCTCACCTCTTTTTAGTATTTTTCTTTACAGGTTTTTTTTGCATTTTCAGCTTGGCTTTCGGCTCAGCCATTGGCTCCATGGTCATTGCTATCTTGCTGTCCATGTTGACCCTCTCTGAATGATTCCACAGCTTGTGCTTCTGCAGGTGCACTTTTGTGGCAAACACAGCCTTGCAGTAGGGACAGCCATAACTGAACTTCCTTTCCTGATACACATGAGTACACACAGACACAGACAGTTAAATTACTATCAGTTTTTACTCACTGTTTTTAAGTAGTCTAGTTTTAGCCTAATCTTTAGTGGTCATACTGAATATTTTAGTTTATTTTACTCTAAATACAGTGACAGTTAAATCATGCAAATGTAATAAAATATTAAATTTTATTTTTAGTAGATGTGCACATTTGTCAATCAAATTTGACAAACTGTAACTGAATAATTTCAAACTGAATATTTACAAAACATTGCTACACGGTAATTAGTGCTTGTGTTAGTTTTTCCATTCATGTTCAAAAAAAGAAAAATATTAAATATGCAACTGACATTGCCCTCTGAATTTGGCACTCTTTATATTTATACAACAAATGTGTGTTGGTGCTGTAAAATACAGAATGTAAAAAACATTTTATGTGGGATATGAGACAGCCTGCTATTAAAATAAAAAATAAATAAATAAATAAATAAAAAATAATAATAATAATAATAATAATAATAATAAAAAAGTCTGCTGCATTCACACAGCATTTCAGAAACATTTGTATTTTTTGTTTTTAACCTAGATAAATGCAAGTAGCACAAATGAATCAGACAATTTTGGTAAACTTGATCTACAAATTCATGGGTTGCTGGGTGATATTACTGGTTATAAAATGTTAATTCATTCATTCTTCTTCAATACCAGTCTTCTTCAACACCACTCTATCCTGGTCTGGGTCACAGTGAATCTGGTGTCTATCCCAGGAACACTGGGCATGGGATGGGGGCACACCCTCAATGGGACTACAAAGACGCAGACATGAACATTTTTAAATATAGTAATAAATCTGAAAGATTTCTAGCTAACCTCATTAAATGAAAAACAAAAATATCTGTCATTAAGAGATGACAGCAGGAAAGACTACCCTGCAAAAAAAGTCATCTTTGCAAGTGAAAATATCTTTAATATAGTCAAATTTATTTAGTATTTCTTATTATAAGACTGCAATAAACCAAATATAAGACCATTAAATCCATTTCTGGGCATTATTACTTATTTCAAGCTTGAAGTTTTCTTATTCTATTTGTGGGTAATTTTGCTTCTTTCTAGAAATAAAAAACTTAAAATTAGCATAATTATCCGCCAATAGAACAAGACAATTTAAGCTTGTAATTAGTACAAATGGCTTGAAATAGGTTTAATAAATTTATATTTGGTTTATTGAACTATACTAACGAACCTAAACATGACATGAACTATGACTATGAATTGAAACATGAAACATGAGACTGTGGTTATCTATCGCAATTTCTTATCTATTCTAACTCGATATTCCGCATTGAGTGTTGGGAGGCACGCGGTATATATGCCAACATTATCAGACTTGTAACTGCTAACAGCTGAGGGAAATACAGACACACGAAACCATAACCAATGACAGGACGAGGAGGAGACATAACAGAAACAAACAGATGCACGTGTCGAAATGTCACAACTGTCAACGTGGGAGAAGCAGGTACTCGCGCACCTGCTCGTGCACGTGTGCTCACATGCTCCACAGCGCGCTGTACAAAAGGGGACTGATGACAGAACACCCCCCCCCAAAAGCACTCCTCCTGGAGTGCCACAAGACATCCATCTTCATTGGCGGCCCCGGCCCCAGAACGTCCCAAGCAGAGCCAGGCGACTGCACGGTGTTCTTGGCAAAACAGGAAGGCAGAGTGACGTTCTCGTCGGAGCAGGGAAACAGGGCGGCGTCCTCGTCGGAGCAGGGAAACAGGGCGGCGTCCTCGTCGGAGCAGGAAAGCGGAGCGGCGTCCTCGTCGGAGCAGGAAAGCGGAGCGGCGTCCTCGTCGGAGCAGGAAAGCGGAGCGGCGTCCTCGTCGGAGCAGGAAAGCGGAGCGGCGTCCTCGTCGGAGCAGGAAAGCGGAGCGGCGTCCTCGTCGGAGCAGGAAAGCGGAGCGGCGTCCTCGGCGGAGCAGGAAAGCGGAGCGGCGTCCTCGGCGGAGCAGGAAAGCGGAGCGGCGTCCTCGGCGGAGCAGGAAAGCGGAGCGACGTCCTCGGCGGAGCAGGAAAGCGGAGCGATGTCCCCGGCTGAACAGGAGGGCAGAGCGACGACCACAGCCGAGCAGGCAGGCGGAGCAGGGAAATGGATTGCTGTACTCAGCAGTGCAGGAAAATGAAGCAAGGTCCCCTGCGAGGCTAGGGAGAGGAGTATGGGTCTCCGCGAGGCCAGGGAGAGGAGCGTGGATCTCCGCGAGGCCAGGGAGAGGAGCGTGGGTCTCCGCGAAGCAGGAGAGGGGAACAATGTCCTCCGTGGAGCAGGAAGGCATAGAGATGACCACAGCCGAGCAGAAAGGCAGAGCGACGACTTCATACGGGGGCACCGAGGTTGCCAGGTTAATTTCAGGCTGCAGCTCTGGAGTTGAGACCTCCTCGTAGGTCTCAGGCTGGGGCTCTGAGGTCACCATGTGAGTCTCAGGCTTGAGCAGAACGTGGTCGGCCGCGCCGGCAGACTCGGGCGTGGGCAGAACTCGGCTGTCTGTGCCGGCAGACTCGGGCGTGGGCAGAACTCGGCTGTCTGTGCCGGCAGACTCGGGCGTGGGCAGAACTCGGCTGTCTGTGCCGGCAGACTCGGGCGTGGGCAGAACTCGGCAGTCTGTGCCGGCAGACTCGGGCGTGGGCAGAACTCGGCAGTCTGTGCCGGCAGACTCGGGCGTGGGCAGAACTCGGCAGTCTGTGCCGGCAGACTCGGGCGTGGGCAGAACTCGGCAGTCTGTGCCGGCAGACTCGGGCGTGGGCAGAACTCGGCAGTCTGTGCCGGCAGACTCGGGCGTGGGCAGAACTCGGCAGTCTGTGCCGGCAGACTCGGGCGTGGGCAGAACTCGGCAGTCTGTGCCGGCAGACTCGGGCGTGGGCAGAACTCGGCTGTCTGTGTCGGCAGACTCGGGCGTGGGCAGAACTTGGACGGCCGTGTCGGTAGACTCGGGTGTGGGCAGAACTTGGGCGGCCTTGTCGGCAGACTCGGGCGGCCTTGTCGGCAGACTCGGGCGTGGGCAGAACTTGGGCGGCCTTGTCGGCAGACTCGGGCGTGGGCAGAACTCGGGCGGCCTTGTCGGCAGACTCGGGCGGCCTTGTCGGCAGACTCGGGCGGCCTTGTCGGCAGACTCGGGCGTGGGCAGAACTTGGGCGGCCTTGTCGGCAGACTCGGGCGTGGGCAGAACTTGGGCGGCCGTGTCGGTAGACTCGGGCGTGGGCAGAACTTGGGCGGCCGTGTCGGTAGACTTGGGCGTGGGCAGAACTTGTTCAACTGGATCAGCAGGCTTGGACATGAGCGGAACTTGGTCAACTGTGTCAGCAGGCTTGGACATGAGCGGAACTTGGTCAATCAGGTCAGCAGGCTTGGACATGAGCAGAACTTGGTCAGCAGGTTTGGAAATGAGCGGAACTTGGTTAACTGGGTGAGCAGGCTTGGACATGAGCAGAACTTGGTCAGCAGGCTTGGACATGAGTGGAACTTGGTTAACTGGGTGAGCAGGCTTGGACATGAGCAGAACTTGGTCAGCAGGCTTGGACATGAGTGGAACTTGGTCAACTAACTTGGGTGTGAGCAGAGCTTGGTGGTCCGTGTTAACATACACTTGGTGGCTCATCCACTCATAATGCATGTGGCACGGCAGGTCAGCATTGTTCGCCACACTGACTCCCTTCAACAGCTTATCCAGGTTGTAGCTCTGCCCTGGTTCTCCAAACTCCTTCAAAAACAGGTCCATAAATTGCCTACTGTCCTCCATTATCCGGGATCACATGGCTGCTAATCGCTACACCAATTACAAGCTGGGCCAAAAAACCGGGACACCATGAACCTTATCCATTGCTTCTCCTCTGGCTTCGGGTCAAACAGGCTGGAGAAGTAGAACTGACAATCTACCAAAAAGTAGTCTGGATAACCAAAGAACCCATCATACCGATCGGGAAGGTCCACGAAATTCTCTTGTGGAAACTGCCTCAAGTCCAAGGAGTGGATGATTGGCGTGGACTTCCGTGTTCTGCGTCCTCTCCATTCTCATGCTGCATCCATTGTGGGGCGGAATATTCTGTCACGTCTTGTGACATGAGGAAGTTCAGACGGATACAAGCGCAGTATGAACAGGTTTTATTTAGGAGAGAGACACAGGTAGACAAATCCAAAACGTGATCCACAAACGTAATCCAGTAACATGCAAAGTTCAGGCGATCAGCAAACAGGCATACACAGGGCTAGGCAGGAATCAAGGTCACGGTCATGGAAAATAGGGTCGAGATACAGAACATGAAACATAAGCTACAGCAAGGGACTGGTAGCGGAGAAACCAGCGTGAACTAAACTAACGAACCTAAACATGAAACATGACATGAACTATGACTATGACTTGAAACATGAAACATGAGACTGTGGTTATCTATCGTAATTTCTTATCTATTCTAACTCAATATTCCGCGTTGAGTGTTGGGAGGCACACGGTATATATGCCGACATGATCAGCCTTGTAACTGCTAACAGCTGAGGGCAATACAGACACACGTGACACCACAACCAATGACAGGACGGGGAGGAGACATAACAGAAACATAAACAGATGCACGTGTCGAAATGTCACAACTGTCCACATGGGAGAAGCAGGTGCTCGCGCACCTGCTTGTGCACGCGCGCTGCACAAAGGGGGACTCATGACACTTATAATAAGAAATACAAGATAGATTTGACTATATTCACGGTATTTCTACTTGCTAAGATTTAATTGTTTGCAGTGCATACAATAATAATATTAACAAAGCACTAGTAACAAAGCACAATGTCCTGATGGCTTTACAACTTAATTCTGTAAGCACTTCTGCACTGTACTAGCACCACTGTTGATCAGATTATTAATTGAAACAGACCAGACAAGCCTCTTTCTCAATTGCTGAGTAGAGTTTCTGGTGTTCAAACGTTTTAGAGTAACAACACACAGGATGCTCTAGGGAGTCAGAAAAATTGCAAGCATAAATAGCTAACTTAAAAGACATTCTAAAATCATAAGCTAGAATAAGGTAGAATGGGAGCTATACTCAGCAAGGCCTTTAATTTTTTTTAAAAATCCAACTGACACATCTTAATCCAAACAAAAGGGACATTAGGACTAAGCAGGTAGGTTAATGAAGCAACAACTGTAGCAAAATGCTTGCAAAAGTTTCTCGGCATGAAGACTAAACAGGAAAATACAACAGCCTTCAACTTACTACCTATTGGACAGACTTGAACATGCCCAACAATTTTACCTAGGTGGTTGTACTCAAATTTACATACCTTTGGAGAATTTGCAAAATGTTAATAATTAAAAGAGAGAGAGAGATCATAAAAATTGCATTTAGTATTGTGCTGTATAAGTTATTTCACATAACAGATATTTACATATAGTCCACAAGACACAATAATAACTGAATTTACACAAATGAACCAGTCCAAAAGTTTACATACTATATGCTTGATTCTTAACACTGTGTGTTGTTACTTGGTCAATTAATGACTGTTTTTATGTTTTGTGATAGTTGTTCATGAGTCCCTTGTTTGTCCTGGCAGTTAACCCCATGAAGTTTCAGTAAAATTATCCTAAAACGCTTATCCAAGGTATACCCAAACTAAAATTAAAGCTGTTCTTGAACCATTTGGAGTACATACATGGTTTTGGGCTCTTTTGAAAGGGGACACTCTGAAGTCCCCAGGAGTCAGAATCACTGTAAGTGCTACTGATATTGAGTAATAGAGGTTTGAACACAATAAAATAGAAGTTTTTTTCTGCCTGATTTTTTTTTAATTTTTTTATTTTTTTGCATACAGAGGCCTGTATATGCTTACAGCTGGGAGCTATTAGCTGAAAAATACAATTTGACCACAACATGAAGTCTTTTGGAGACTCCAAAGGGCTGTTGGTAACCATGTACACATAACTACAATAAAAAGGCTGCTACTCTTGATTTTCCTTATAATTATCATTTCACAAATCCAGCAATCTACAAAATGTATATTTGTGTGAATATTTCTATGTATTTTCATATATATATTTATAGTTGAAACCTTTGTGCACTCTTACACGTTCTTGTGCCATTGGTTACAGAGCATTACGTAGGGACTTTTAAGCTGACATGTTGAAACACACGCATGAAGCAATATATCATTCATTTGAGCAGTTCACTGGCTACACAATGGTCCCCCTAGCCACCATTATACAGCTTGCATGTTTCACGTAGGAATGGGGTAAGGACCTTGCTGAAGCACAGACTCTCATTGGATTTTGAAGCCTATAGACAGAACATGGAAGCTCCTGTTGGTTCAAATGAGGTGTCATGCGATAGGTCACAGCCCGGGGGCCATTTTGAGCTCTGGCATTTAGGTGTGTTCACTCATGCGCTGCAGAGATAAGAACAACGTGATAATCTGAGATTATTTGGAATGACACAGCAGCAATTCTTGTGGATTTATTGATAGAAAATGTGTTTTGGACTAAATATTTTTACATAATTAGATTGTTTGGGCCTTTGGCAGTGTAACAAGACTTTTTTTGTTGACGTTATGATTGAGTGGACTGCTATCTGGCTTCAGAAGTGAGTTGGCTCCGTTTGGTGTTCCTTTGTTTGTATGCTGGTGGTCTGGCAAAGACTGTGACTGTAGCTGCTGTTGTGGCTGTATTTTTACATTTACATTTATTCACTTAGCAGACACTTATCCAAAGCAACTTACAAATGAGAAAGATACAAGCAAAAGTGTTTTTAAGTGTTTATATCAGTCGAATCACAAGAGTCTTAGCTTTCCAACAGTATATGGCATGAGCACATACGTAGTACGTACAGCTATGTAAAAATCTAAGTTCTCCTAATAACATTGCAAAAAAGGACATTAAAATTCCTTCCTAATTCTTGGCTGGAACATCAAGAGGTCTGCCAACTGTTCTTCAGAAGAATACTCCAGGTCCTTCACATTCTTTGGTTTTCCAGCATTTTCCTGCATATTTGACCCCATTCCAACAGTGGCTATATGATGTTAAAATGTATATTTTCACACTTAGGACAATTGAGGGACTCACAACTACTGTATTACAAAAAGGTGCAAACATTCACTTATGCTCAAGAAGGCAACATGATACAATAAGAGCCAGGGTGATGTAAACTTTGGAACAGGATGATCTTTGTCAATTGTTATTATTTTCTTTAAAGTTCTTATGTTTTTTATTTAGTACTGCCTTTCAGAAGCACCACAAGATATTTACAAATTTCCCAGAAGACAAAATAATAATTTACAAAGATCATCCTGTTCAAATGTTTACATCCCACTGGCTCTTAATGTATCATGTTACTTTCTTCTTCTTCCTTTACTTATAGTGCACATTTAATAACAACCATAGTTTGACCAAAGTGCTGTACATAAAATAAGAGAAAAACAAAAATTAATTATAAAAAAATTTTTACAAAGCAATATAATACAACTATTACACATATTTTATACTAACATCTGTTCACATAAATAGGATGCAAGAATAGATTTAAAAACAAAAAGAGAAGGCAATGTTTGGATGGCTACAGGGCGCTTGTTCCAGAGTGTTGGAAAATGTTTGATCACCACAGTGTTTCAGTCTGGACCTAGGGATGGTCAGCATTCTTAAATGTCCCGATCTCAGTGGTCATGATAATTTGTGTGGATGCAACAACTAAGCTAGATAGACAGGTGCAAGATTATGTAATAATTTAAAAAACAAAGTTTAAATTTTGAATTCCACTTTAAATTTTATGGGCAACCACTGCAAGGAAATCAACATGGGGTGATGTGCTTAAATTTACATGAGCCAGTCAAAAGTCTGGCTGCATTTTGTACTATTTGCAATCGCTCCATGGACGACTGATTAATCTCATAATAGAGCGAATTACAATAGTCTAGCTGGGAAGTGATAAATGCATGGATTACTTTTTCAAAAGTTTTTACATGATAAAAACAATTTGACTTTATCCAGGCGATGAAGATGGTAAAAACATGACTGAACTACCACATTTATGTGCTTATCAAACTTTAGACCAGAATCAAATCGATAGCCTAAGTTTTTTGCACACAGGGTGACTCATTGGATTAGTTAACCAAGGTCATAATTTCTGACATTAAAAGCATCACTAGGTCCAAACAGAATCACTTCAGTTTTACCTTCATTTAATATCAGGAAATTATTTGTCAGTTATAATTTAAGTTCCTGAATACGTGCAAACAGAGCTCCCACTGCATGTTTGTCATTAGGTTGTAAAGGGAGATACAACTAAGCATCATCAGCATACAAGCAAAAGATATCCCATATTAATGAAAAATCGAACCCAGGGGCAGCAGATAGATCATGAATTGAGTTGGAGCACGAATGGAACTCTGAGGAGCACCACAAGTCAGAGGAGCAGTTGTATATTGTCCGATACGTACAGAAATCCCACGTTCAACCTCTAAAAGCCAACACAATTTTTTTAATGAGAGAGGAGTACATTATGGTCAACCATGTCAAAAGCCATGATCAAAGCAACAGCATTATTAAAAGTCTCAAGTGACATCTTATTGGCTACAGACGCTACGAGACTTTTAATGAAGCAGATTCAGTACTGTGTAATTTCCTGAAATGAGATTGAAAAGTTTCATAAATGTGGTTTGTACTAAGAAAGGCCATAATTGTACTAACACCACTTTCTCCAAAATTTTGAACATAAAAGGTAGGTTAGAGATTGGTCTAAGGTTGTCTAGGATAGACGTATCTGAATTTGGGGTCTTTAAAATTGGAATAATTGTTGCATATTTAAGGCTATCACGGACCATTCCAGTGCTCAGACTCAAGTTTACAAAAAATAGAGCAGGCATGAGAACAGATAGTGGGTCTTCGATTATATTTTTGCAAGTAGGAAAAGTAAGATCAAAGGAGGACCAAGTAGCAGAGCTCAATGGTGTCTCATGGATGTTAGAATCAGAATGCAAATTTTTGGGGTCTCAACCTAACTCCTTTCTCAGCAAAGAATGCTAAAAACTTTTCACATGTAGTTTCAGACACATCTCTCATGTTTCAAGGTGGAGGCGGAAGCAATCGCAGATATTCAAATAGTTTAATTAACAAACAACAAATCAAAGACACTAAGACAACTTGGCATAATACTGTGGCTAAACAAACTAACAAGATCAATACACATGCTAACATGGAACACGGTGGTCTAAGACAATCGTAAGACAAGCAGTGCAAACAGTGACGTATGCATACACACATACATATATCCACATATATACATACATACATACATACATACATATATATATACATACATATATACATATACACACACACACACACACACACACACACACACACGAGTGCTCATTAACAGAAATGTGATTCAGGTGCAGGTGGTCATGTGACATTGTTGTCCAGTGCAGTGGCTGATGGGAACTGAAGTCCAGAGTTACCTCCTTGATATATGACAGAACCACACCCCCCCCCCCCCCCCCTCCAAGTGCGCTTCTCCCGGAGCACCCAAAAATGCACTCCCTCCCTCTGGTGGTCCTGGCCCTTTGGGCAAAATGTCCCCAGCAGAACTAGGAGGCTGAGCGGCGTCCTCAGCAGAGCAAGAAAGCAACGCAACGTCCTCTGTGTAACAGGTAAGCAGAGCGATGTGCTCAGTGGAACAGGTAAGCAGAGCGACATCCTCAGTGGGGCTGGAGCTCAGAGCGACGTCTGCGTGGCAGGACAGCGGGACAGCGGGACAACTTCCTCAGCAGGACAGGAGAGGGGAGCGATGTTCTCCGCGAGGCCCGAGGGACGCTCCAAGGTTTCCACGAGGCCATAGAGGGGAGCGAGGTTCTCTGCGAGGCCAGGGAGAGGAACGATGCTCTCCATGAGACTAAAGGGAGGAACGATGCTCTCCATGAGACTAAAGGGAGGAACGATGCTCTCCGTGGAGCATGAGGGGAGAACGATGTCCTCCGTGCAGCATGAAGGGGGAGTGACATATGGCGCACAGCAAAGAAGAGGAACGATGTCTTCAGCGGAACATGGAGGCAGAGCAACAACATCAGCGAAGCAGGAAGGCCGAGCGACAACCTCAGCCGAGCAGGAAGGCCGAGCGACAACCTCAGCCGAGCAGGAAGGCCGAGCGACAACCTCAGCCGAGCAGGAAGGCCGAGCGACAACCTCAGCCGAGCAGGAAGGCAGAGCGACAACCTCAGCCGAGCAGGACGTCAGGACCTCAGGTGCAGGTGTTCATGTGACATATTGTAGTCCAGTGCAGTGGCTGATGGGAACTGAAGTCACGATATGATATCACTAAAAACATGATATGATATATATCATATCACTTGATATGAAATCACTAAACATTAACCACTGGATTTAAAACAGAATCAACAGTAGAAAACAGTATTTTGGGACTATTGTAATCATTGATAATCTTTGACAAATATTTAGATTTTGCTGACTTGACCGCTTTCTGAAATACTGCAAGAGTGTCCTGCAACCTATCCTTAAGCGATCTGCGTTCATAGCTACAAGATTGTCTGAGCGAGTGAATCGAGTCATTTAACACGTTGAGGTTTTTTCCACAGCCACTTGGCCTTCATAGGAGCAATGGAATTTAAGATGTTCAGACCGGTATTGCTAAAGGAACATAGGTACTCATCAACATTTTGTGTCCTGGGCATTTACTGTGAAATGACGAGTCCATCAGGCTGTCAGGGTTGTGACACCAGGTCGACCAGGAAAGGTGGCAATAAATAGATTTGTGGTCAGAAAAGCCAGTGTCACAAATTTCAGAGTCTGAAATAGAAACGCCATGAGTAAAAACCAGATCCAACGTGTGACCTTGGACATGTGTGGGTCCCTGCACCCACTACGTAAAATTTAATGAGTCAGTAAGATTACAGAAATCCCTGGGAAGTATCTTTATGGGACAGCAAACAGAAATATTAAAGTCAACAAGTAACTAAATATTTTCAAACTTTATTACTACACCCCACAGAAAGTCAGCAAACTCATTTAAAACATTATCTTACTGTCGGGGTCTATACATGATCACAAACAGAACAGGATCAACAGCCATTTCCATTTGAAACATTTGTAACTCAAAACTAACGAATGGGATGATTCGGCCATGGAAATTGTATTTAAAAACTGCCACAAGACCCCATCTGTGACCAGACATCCGAGGTGTGCTAATAAAAGTGCAATTTGGAGGGACAAGATCAGTAAATGGTGTTTGGTCACCATCTTTTGTCCAATTTTCAGTCAAGAAAAGATTGTCCAGATTATGTGAGGCAAAATAGTCATGTAAAATGAAGGTCTTATTAAGCAATGACTGAACATTCAGTAATACCATCCTGAGAAACGGAGATCCACGAACAGGTTCTATTCCATGGTTGAGTGAGCAATGAAGTTGAGTGTCCATTCGATCATGTCGTATTTGGGAAAATGTGTACTGTAAAGGCCTGTCGAATGTGTACTGTAAAGGCCTGTCAAAAATCCTGGGAACAATAGGATGAATCCATAGATAAGAGATATCTTGAAAGCAAGGCAGCCACGATACCCCAATGTAGCTTTCAGTCTAATTGCAAGACCGCTCCACTTGCCACAATGCCTAAGGTGTTTCCTCCATGGGGTAACAAGAGGTAGTCGATGCTGGTAGTCAGGGATATCCGACAGGAACGGTGGAGGATATGAACAAGAGACATCCGAAACAGCGTAGTTAAAGCCCAAAACTGAATTTCTAATCTCTATCAGAGATTACATGGTCATATGCAAGTGTATCTGAGCCATAATAAGCTAAAATTTAATTTTAAAATTACTATAACACCAGGAGCAACAGATGCATGCCAAACACAATGGCGCCATCTTGTTTCCTTCTTGCGCATCAATGAATGTTTACACCTTTTGTAATACAATAGTTATGTACAGTATGAGACTCTCCATTGTCCTAAGTGTGAGAAGACAGATCTAAACATCATATAGCTAATGTTGGAAAGGAATCAAATATGCAGGGGTCAAATGCTGGACCAAAGAATGTGCAGGACCTGGAGGATTTTTCTGAAGAACAGTGGGTAGTTTAACTGCTCAGGACAAACAAGGGACTCATGAACAACTACCACAAATCATCCAAGTAACAACACACAGTATTAAGAATCAAGTCTGTAAACTTTTGAACTGGTTCATTTGTGTAAATTCAGTTATTCCTGTGTCTTGTGGACTGTATGTACACATCTTATGTGAAATAGCTTATTCAGGGAAGCACTAAATAAAAAAAAAACAAAATGCAGTTTTTATGATTCTTCAATTTTTTTATGATTTTGTTTTTAGTTATTAACATTTAGTAGATTCTGAAAGGGGTATGTAAATTTATAAGCACAACTGTATGTACCTGTGGCATGTCCACAATCACACTTAGAGATACTCATTGTCAAGTTTGCATCAAATAGTCAATTCTTAAGCTGCACTAGATGACACAGGGTGAACCAGGCAGTAAGGAAGGAACAGGAGAAAAAGACAAGGAGCCACATTTCACCTTGGGGGCCTGAATCTATATACTTGTACCATCCAGGCTATAAAGTCAAGTTTCTATCAAGATTGGTACCAGCTAGACTGGGTTGTGAATAAACAAACACTGTTGATAAACAGTTCCAACTAATGGCCTTGGAAGAAGTCACACCAAAGCCATAATTCACCCCTGGAATGCCACAAGCAGGGTGAAAAGCAAACCAATACCCCGGACCACAGTGCAGGATCACTGGACTGAGTTCATTTCATATCATAAAAGATGTAGACTCTGGGAACACCTTTTTCTGACCAGATGTCTCGCTCAAATACTGGAGTACTGTCACCATAAACTATATTAACTACATGCCTTCTTAATGCTAGTTTAAATGAAGCACCAGGACCAGATGGCTCACCCAACAGACAAAATCCCTCACCAGTAAAGTTGATAACTTCAGGAAGGGAATGAGACATTTTTCTCCCTCAGCCAGGAACACAAAGTTTACTGTGCTCTTAAAATTTACACATCCCAAACCAGAACACTCCATATAGCCTACAGAGACAAGTACTGAAAGAATAATACATTAACAACTATAACCATCTATTTTCTTCCATGTGTTATCCTGGAACTATCATGCTTATAACCACCAAGTTGCCACTAATTGTTTCATTTAGCTTTTCCACCGAAATTACCCGGAACAATGAGTCCCAGGATTGGAACACAAAACTTTGAACAGTAACAAAAGAGTTTGCTGCAATTAAACTTGTGGTTTAGTGGTTAGTATTCAGTGCGCTCACTGCCGTGGCGAACGAATTGTATTTTTAAAAAAAAAATTGGATAAAAGGTTCGTGTTTGAAAAATGGACAGTATTGTCTGAAATCTGATAATGACAGTGCAACAACAACATGGATGGAGGAGATTCATTCGGTCGTAACTCCATTGTGTTGATTTGAATCGCAATAAACAACAGTTACTGTACACACCACAACAGACTTTTAAAAATGGTGGTTGAAAAAAAAATGTTGCTTGTACTCAACCAATCAGCATGTTCAACACCCAAGTCCCACCCCCCAAAGTTCCTGTCTTCTGAAAAAGTACCACCTCCCGACTAGGGACTTTGCGAACTTAATTTAGACCTTGGTCCCTGCAGTGAAAACACACCGTGTACCTCCAAAAGTCTCTAGTTCTTGGGGAAAGTACCTGCCGTGGAAAAGCGGCATATTAGTATAGTAGTACTAGTATGATTATTGCGTTTAACTATTAGTAGTGTGTTAACAGCAACCAATATATGTCTTTGGTATGTGTGCGCTCCGTAAATCTAGAACCACCTCCCAGCTCAAACAACCCGCCTACGAGACAACATTACATTCATCATTCCAACTGGTCTTCCAAGACACCACACAAATGCTGACTGATGAACAACCATTGCAGGAATCCCACCTACACAACAACATAACGAGGGAATCCCCATTTGTGACAACAATTCAAAAGTCAAGCAAGGTACCTCCAGATTATAGCTAAACTGGTACATATAACACCAAGTTTAAAGCCCTTCTAAAAGAAGTGAAAGTAAATTAATAAGATGATGGTTCATCAGGTCATGGTCTATGAAATAGCATATGGTGCTAGAAACTTTAAACTTCATACTCTCTATTCAAAGCCATTTTTACCCGTTTGTGTGTGTGAGTGTTTTTATGTGCTATATTAGTTTCTGTCTTGTAGAATAGTTTAATAAAGTCTCATCTATCTTAAATATTCATGTCTTCTTTGCTTTATAAGTCTACTGCCTTGAGCTGCCGATCTTATTACTATGCTTTTAATATACAGGGGTGCTTGAATTTTTTAATATATCTGCTGTCACAATTTCCCCTCGAGCCAGCACTGCAGTATTGCAGCGTGCTCGGAAAACCGAAGCTCGTGTATTAGCTCGGTGCGCGAGCTCTTAGCGAACACACGCTTTTCGGTCTTCAATGACATTGACTGTTTACATTGGACACGTGCATTTGTTATGGTTATGTTCTGTCTCCACCCTTGTTTTGTCATTGGTTGTTTCCCCCGAATGTGTATCATTGTTTTCAGCTGTCCGGTGTTTACCCCATGATTATGTTCGTTATATAAACCCCTCGTGTCTCTGTGCATATTGCGTAGTATTGAGTTTCTCATTACCAAGCCGTTGTTCATTGTTTTTTGTTTTGATTCATGTTAACTCGACCTTGTTTCTCATTTCTCACTTTCAATTCTAGTCTCACCAAATTTATGCCTGTTTGTATATCGCCTGACCTTTTGCCTGTTATTGGACCACGCTTTGGGTTACCGTTTTGGATTTGTCTGCCTGCCTCTCTCTCTAATAAAATGTCTTTTACTGCACTTGCATCCGTCCTAACCTCCATTACATAAGTTATGGGACAGAATACTACACCTCACCATGGATGCAGCAGGAAGACGGAGGAGACGACACGCTAAGCAAACCATCACCCCATTCAATCCAGTTTCCGCAATGGACTTTCATAGATCTTCCAGATCGGTAGATTGGGTTTTTTGGCTACCCTGAATATTTTCTGGTTGACTGCCAGATTTATTTCTCAAGCTTAACAGACCCCAAGCCCAGCGAGAAGCAATGGATAAGGTTCATGTTGTACCGCTTTTTTGGCTCAGCCTGCCATTGGGCGCAGTGTCTAGCAGCCATGGGATCCAGGGAACTGGAGAACATAACTCAGTTTGTGGGACAATTCATGATGATGTTCAGCAGTCCAGAATCCAGGGCAGTCTTGGAGGATCTTTTGGGGAAGCCCTGCCTCAGAGATGAACCGGACATCACGTTCACCACCTATTATGAACAGGCAAACTGGGGTACCTCCTTCTCAAAGCTCCCACCTAAGACCCACTATGTGGTCTCCTCTGCTGAGCTCCAGTCGGAGGTCAATGAGGCGACATTGTCTCCAGAGTTCCAACTTGAGACCCACGTGGCGACCTCATCCCCAGAACTCCAGAATGAGACCCACAGACACGTTCTGTCTGAGGGCAACGGGGCAACCTCCCACGCCAAGTTCCAGCTAAAGGTCAACGAGGTGAACTTGCACGCCAAGCTCCAGTCCGAGATCGATGAAGTGACCTTCCACACCACATTCCAGTCTGAGATCGAAGATGTGACCTTCCATGCCACGTTCCAGTCTGAGACCAGCATCACGACCAACCAAGTTATGCTCACGCCTGAAGCCGATGTCACGAACAACCAAGTTCTGATGAAGCCTGAGTCTGCTGATACAGCCAACCAAGTTCAGCCTGCAAAGTCAATGGAGAACGACGCTCAGACTCTCTGTGTAACTGAGGACGCCGCTCAGCATCCCTATACAGCTGAGGATGCCACTCATCCACCCTGTTCTACTGAGGGTTCGACCCTGTTTACTGCTTCTCTCTCTTATAAACATCTTTGCTTGCACTTGCATCTGTCCTAACTTCCATTAACTTCCAGATTTTCATGAAACCTAAAATTAGACAAATATAACCCAGTTAAACAAATGAGATCATATGTAATATTGGATCATTTTCCTCAATAAATAAATGACCAAATATAATATTTTTTGTCTCATTTGTTTAACTGTGTTCTCTTTATCTACTTTTAGGACTTGTGTGAAATTTGTGTGATGTTTTAGGTCATATTTATGCAGAAATATGGAAGTTTCACAAACTTTCATGCACCACTGTAGTGTTTCACTATATCTTGGATATTACTACTGGTGGCCATGGAGGTAATATCTAATGCATAATTAATAAATACACAAATTTCAACTTATCGCTGGATGAATAGTTGATCAGAAATATTAAATGAGCAAAGTTTCCCCTTCCAAGGTGAGCTGCTAATCTCCTACATTTTTGGTGGGGAAGTTACAGGTAACTTAATCCAAATATCAAAACTTTCCTTACATATAATGGTGGAGAATGCAAGAATCTAGAATAGCTCATTTTTCCAATGTGTTTGTAGCAGGCTTTTCCAGCTATGTCACTCTCTTTCTTGTTACAGCAGTCACTGAAAGCACAAAGAGACACAAATACGTAGACTGGTGGTAACAAGACACAGGTGAGAATCATCACACGTTGCCTGTCAGTTTAACCCACCTCCTCTCCATTCACAGCTGATGCTTGACCACTACATTTATTATTTAAGTTAATTTCATGAAAATAAATTAGAATTTCTTTTAAGTTATATTTTTAGATATCCTTAATATTTTTGGTAAATTTCAACCAAAATATTTGAGAATGGAGTAATTACTCATTCCATATCAATATTCTTCATCTTTAACAACAACTTAAGAAATTGAGTAAGTTATGCAGCTAAACATCATGATGTGGTCACAATTAACAAATCGCAAAGAGAGGGAAATTTGCTTTTCTATCTGCATAACATGTTTCAATAAGCAATGAAACACCATGGCAAGAACCACGTGGAAGACTCCTTGCAAATCTTGGGAAGTAGCCAGCTAGCATAATTTAATGAAATATTGACTGTGTCTTCGTGTATAATTTTCTGAATACTTCTGCAGTCATGCTGTCCCAGATAACAAAGAGACTTCGATTCAACATCTATTTTTAGTTGTATGGGTCAGTATTGGTGATAAATTTTCAATGTTGAATCAACATTCACTATTTGGTCGGTTCATCAGACCGTTACCGCTATTGAAAACAAAACTATTCAACCGTTTGACATTACCCAATACTGAATCTTTTCAAGCTCTAAATTTTTTTCTAATCTTCCCAGAGTAGATTGAACTTTTTTGGTGCACTAGCACAAGCAGCCATAGTTGAACACTCATACACATTATTCCACATACAGAGTATTTAAAATTAAGAGGGTGGGTATGGTCGTCTTCTAAAACCTTAGAGTGTATATACTGCCCACTAGTGGATGGAGCATTTTAGATTTCTTTACTCTGATTGGTCAGGAAGTATCTTCTGTGTGCCATATTTTTGGTTGGATATTTAGGGAAAATCATTATTAATCATTTACTTATTTCATCAGACTTATGTATGTGTGTGGGAAGGACTATCATTATTCATCATTAACTAGGACCTTATTATTTCATCAGATGTGTATAGGAATGCACCAGAACCAGATTTAAAGTGTTTGTGTACTATTGACAATCATTTACATATGACCTTATTATTTATCTGCTGTGTAAAACACAAGAGACTAAAACAAACCTAACATTAATAATCATTAACCAAAAAGATAAGGTTTATTTTGATTGATCTATGGGAACACAACATTATTTATCATTAAACTACACCTGTCAAAATAAGGATGATTGGTGATGACCTTTTGACCTATACCTGTCAAGATAATATTGATTTTTGATAACCTTTGCCCTTGACCTGTAAAGATAAGGTTTGATGAAACATACAAACAGTCTTTCTCTGGCCAGAGTGGGTGTTGAGCTGCCAGGACAGATATAGTAACTCAATCACTCTAAACTGTAGTGAGCAGAAAAGCATCTCTGCATTCACAAAACATCAAACCTTGAAGTGGATGGGCTACAACAGCAGATGACTACATTGGGTTCCACTCCTAACAGCCAAGAACAAGCTATCATAGGCACAGGCTCATCAAACGTGACAGAAGAAGATTAGAAAAAAGATCATCTGGTCTTCTGCTGTTTTAGCACATCCACCTCATGGATTGATGTGCTGTGCATTCTGAGATCCTTTTCTCATCATGGTTGTAAAGAGTACTTATTTGAATTACTATAGACTTCCTGACAGCTCAGACCAGTCTGGTCATTCTCCTTTGATCTCTCTCATCATCAATGTGTTTCAGCCTGTAAACTCTCCATTCACAGTAAATTTTTTTTTGTTTTTCACACCATTCTGTGTAAAGTCAAGAGACTGTTGTGTGTGAAAATCCCAGGAAATCAGCAGTTACTGAAATACTCCACTCAACAAGCATGTCATGCTTAAAGACACAGATCAAATTTTTTCTTCATTCTGATGTGAACATTAAATTAAGTTCTTTACCTGTGTGTGTGTATATTATATATATATAAAAATAATGTGTATATATATATATATATATATATATATATATATATATATATATATATATATATAAATATAAATATAATGTATATAGAGTTTGTGCTTATGTCTAAACATATTTATACATCCTGTATATACTCTTTATATATCCCTGTATTGTTCTCCTTACTATCCCTTTTATCTCTTCTTTCTTTGGTTGCTGCTGTGACACCGTTATTTCTCCATCTGGGGATTAATAAATATTACCTTACCTTATCTTATCGTATCTTACTTACATTCATATGGTATAAGATTGCCCATGTTAGTGCTTGCAACCCACATTGCAATTTTTGTGTACTTTACCTTGTTTTTTGCACTATTCTTGAGCTAGCGGACAGACATAACATATGACCGAGAAACTTTAATAAACATCAGAATAGACTTTACTCACCACTCTAATTCTCATTTTCATCCCAACCCCGACTGGCCTCTGGAGATCATGCTGAGCCAGGTAAACAATGGACTTACTCTCCTGACGCGGCGATGACAAGGAAAATGAGCCAGCGTGAGAAACCGAGTACGAGCCAAGGAACATTCCACACCAATGCCCAGCATACTGTTAGCTAATGTCCAGTCCCCCGACCACAAACTGGACGACCTTAGAGTCTGAATACAGTTCTAGTGAGACTGCAGGGACTGCAACACTCTGCCTCATCAAGACATGGGTCACACCAACCTTTCCAGACCATGCTGTACAGTTGCCTGGATTTTCCCCTTCACTGCACGGATAGGATGGAGAATCCGGGGTGGTGGTGTAGTTGTCTCATAGTGCAACACTGTCAGACCCTTTACAAGCCATCACAAAGAGAAACGTTGAACGTACCAGTTGGGTTCATATGGAAGGGACAGAAAACAGAGTTGGATTGATTAGATGCAATTACATCCAAAATGACATTCCACTTGTCAGGTGGCAGAGACGGTGACAGTTGCAGTGAATTATTTTATTAAAAATAAAGACTGGAAAACACAAACAAATTCACACAATCTGAACCATGGCAAATTCCAAGAACCTGCAAAAGGTCAGGCAATATACAGATAGGTAGGTATATCAGAGGATGAGATTACAATCAGATACCAAGAAAACAAATGAGAGTCAAAACTAGGAAAACAGAAAACAAAGGATTGGTATGTCAGCTGGACGAACAAAACTGAACACATACTCCGGGAAACGTCTGCTTTGTGTGATTATGTAGTGAGGCAATGATTGAGTCCAGGTGTGTGCAGTCAGTAATTGGGTGAAATTGAGTGTGTGAACTGGGAGTTGGTGTGCATGATAGCCATCTATGTAATTGGAGGTACACTATGGGAAATGGAGTCAGTCGCTGAATTCAATGTTGACATGACACCAGTGTTTGCTAGATAACAAACATTTAATTTGCTGTGAAGGTGGAAATCCACCATAGTAGGTTAAAAAGAAACAGCATAATTACCTCCAGTATAGAGATCAATAATTGAGTTATTCAGCAATTAGCACTAAGTGAACAAGTCACTCTTGTGGAGTGAGAAATTAACACCAGTACTTTAAACAGTATTCAATGTTTGGTGTAAAATGCAGCATTTGATCAGTATGAAAACAACACTGATGGTGTTAAAATTTCAACACTGAAAGTAATGTAAGATACCAACACTCGATATAGTGTAAACTATTTAGTGTGGACCTATATACACACTGAGAAAGTGTTACATTTAACATGCACAGTGTTGATTCAACTCTCATCAAATCACTAAAAGAAGTTCAAAACTCAGAGAAACTTCACTTATGCTTATAAGCAGCTGCTAACACACTAAACTCAGGATCATGGACCCATTTACACAATAGCTAATAAATAGCACACTAACTCACTTAACTTTAATACCCCAACACCCCTCCAATTAACACTCCAATACCCCTACAGCCAGGGAGTACTGTTGCTGTGTTTATATCACAATGCAATGAAAGGCAAATAATTAAAGAAATAAATGAAAAACCCCAGATGCCTGCCTAATTTTCCTAACCACTTTCTAACTTCTGAGGCTTGCCAGGCATGGGGAAGGTTTAACTACAAACACTGTAGTAACCAAAATGCATGGTTCTGAATGCTTATTCCCAACAGAGAATCAAATCTTCATCCAGGATTACTTAAAAATAATGAAGGAAAAATAGTATAAACCTTAAAATGGACCAGTTTCTCAGTCCAGCTGGATCACTCACACTACCTAACCAAGGGACTGAAAACAATTGCAAAATCGTAAAGCAAAAATTCTGCTAAAATGGGGGTGATTGACCCAGCAACAAACTGCAAGCCAAACAAACAAACCTGAATTACAAGCTACATTTGGGGATAGTTGGATAAGCCACCACTGTATTACAACCCTGGCTATATAAAAGAGTCAAGACAACAAATTCAAATGGCTTCAGGTCCTGCTGCTGGGTAAGGTGTAGAAAGAGAGTGAGAGAGAGAAAGCGCATGCTTTTCATTTTTTATTTGTGCATCCTCATTTCCTTTCCTCATGTCTTAGCTCCATCCCCTTAGGATGTGAAGAAAGGATGCAAGGATGAGATGCGAGGAGAGAGAAATCGAAGCAAGTCAAATTGAATATCCTCGCTCTCTCAAGAGTCACTTCAAAGTGACGTCAATTAATGATGACTGTGCTCAGCTGGATTAACCCACTGCGCTTCAGGGATCTGCTGTTATGTTGTTGGAGCTTGGTTAATAACAATATTCTTAATAAAGCAAAATGCACTGATATGAGAAATACCTGGGTTATTCAACAATGAATTAATGAACAATGTATAATTTATCGCATTTTTTGTGCAGCTTTGCATATCCATACATGCAAGGATCAATTCATTACAATACTCACTGTAAGCATATTTAATTACATTTCACATAAAATTCCATCACATCATCAAAGGACTTTTTGTTTGAGATTGTGGCAAATATAAAATAGGAGGGGAATTTATATGTGCATCAGGTTTTTCGACAAGAAACACTTTCGAATTTGATACACCTGTGTATCCTCACATCTAGCTCTAGCTTTGCGGTGCAATTAGAGAATTGATATGTCTTTCAAGATGGCTGACTTCGATCAATTTCTGGCTCACGGGCTAGAGGACGGAGGCAATAGGAAATGAAGAAGCATCAATTTGAGTATTGAGAAGCACCCAGAGGGCAAGAGATATGGCCAGGCCTCACAGCAGTTGCCAGATCAAGGAAGTGTAAGGAGACTTAACCTGTGGTTGCCAAGTCATCTTAAAAGTTACAAATTAGGAATTACACAAGGCAGAGAAAACACCAGATATTTTTATTTTGTCATAAGGCATGGACATCATTGTGTTTCCATCAACTACAGGTTGAACATTAAGAAGTGTTGCAACCAGATCACATAATCAAAATAATACTGGCCAAAAACAGTCATGGAGTGCCTGGTGACATGACACAATCATGTCATGATTAATTTCACACCTTTTTTCTTTTCTCTTTATCATATTGTGACATTTCTTATCCACTAATTTGCTAATCATTAATATGTATATATATATATATATATATTTTTTTTATTATTATTTTTTTTTTAATTGCTGTAGGACTGTCAGGAGGCAGATGAGGACGTAAGTGCAGGTACTGAATGCTTTATAAATGAAAGCAAACTGAACAATGATGTAATCCAAAATTGTCATCAGAAAACAGGTGTAGGAGCCATATTATTGTTTGAATTTAATTTAATAACTTTTTATATTAATATTTATTATTGTTAAGAATTGTTTTGTGTGGTTGCTTTTGTGTTTGTATGTGTGAGTCCTCTATAGGAGGTGAAGAGAAGGTGGCACACATAATGGAGCTATGTGGAAACAGGAAGTAGGAAGAATGGAATAAGGAAGTGCCAGGAAGCGAATACCACTTTTGACCACACACACAGGGGAATGAATACAAGCACACAGCTTTGCAATTTGTTGTTAATGGACTGATTTAATCATTACATTTATTTGAGTGGTTTTAATACAAATAAAAGGAAGAGTCACCAGCATTTCCCATGTGGTGGACTTATAGCAGTGTTTACCATAAAAACAGGCAAGGGTCAGGCGATGAACAAACAACATATACTAGGGCAGGCAAGGCCAACAACATAAATGGCAGCAGAGGTCAAAACCAAAATATCATGCAATAAATAAATGGCTTGGTATCGATTGGTAACAAGACACAGAGCCTATACTTCGCAAAGAGTATAAGAACTGAGAGTTTATTTATACTTTGAGGTGCTGTGCAGGTAATTCGGTTCATTGGTATAGCAGTTTTAACAATGGACATTGTCCCAAAGCAGCTTTACAGAAATATATAAATTCAAGATGTAGATTTTAAATGTATGAATTTATCCCTAATGAGCAAGCCAGAGGTGAGGGTGGTAAGGAAAAACTCCCTGAGATGATATGAGTAAGAAACCTTGAGAGGAACCAGACCAAAAGGGAAACCATCCTCATCTGGGTGACACTGGATAGTATGATTATAAATAAATCCCGTCTATAAATGTGCTAATACTACGTGGTCAAAAAGTGCAATTGTGTAACCAGGAAACTCATTACAGTTTTTATTCATTACAACTGTTTGTGGCAACTGCAGTCCTAAAGCTATAATATCAATTGTAGTCCTAGCCATCACAGCATAACTGTTGAATTGAGGTTCAAAGCCATCTTTATGATTTTGAAGTGGTACCATCCTCAGCAGCAGCAGCATGTGACTTCCAATCGATGAGAACTCCAACCAGAAATAGGGCATCAGGACGGATCAGGCAGGTCTGGAGAGCAGAAGGGGTCAGGATCACTGGTATCTCAGGAGTGTGTGTAGCTTGACAGAGAGAGGGAGAGAAGGAGAGAGAGGGAGAGATTATTAGGTATGCTTATTGTCCCCTAATGGATAAGGACAATGTACTTTGCTTGAGTGCAAGCAGGGACTCCAGCAAGACTAACTAAAGCATAACTAAAAGGGAGAACCAGAAGGTAACACAGACATGAAGGCGCCCTGGGACATAAAGCAGCCGGCCACTCCACCATCAACAAACCTGGTGAATGCGTGAAAGGGGTGGGGTGGTAGCTGGAGATGGCATCCAAACATCCCAGCTCACTACAACACTCTATGCCTGTGAGCCCTCTAGATCTGCTTCTTTACCTAAGAAAAAACTATTTACAAAAAGCTTGACTAAACAAATAAATCAGCCTGGACTTAAACACTAAGACTGTGTGTGAGTCCCGAACACTAATTGGAAGGCTGTTACATAACTGTGAGACTTTGTTAGAGAAAGTTTTTCACCTTGCTGTAGCCGTCACTATTCAAGGTACCAACAAATAGCCTACACCTTTTGATCGAAGTGGGTGTGGCAGATTATAAAAGACCAAAAATTTGCTTTTATAATCAATGCGAAATTTTATAATCAATGCAAAATTTTACTGGGAGCCAGAGCAGTGTGGATAAGATAGGGGTGATGTGGTCTTCTGGTTCTAGTATGGACTCTTGCAGCTGAATTCTGCACAAACTGGAGCTTGTTTGTGTACCTACTGGAACATCCAGACAGTAAGGCATTACAATAATCCATCCTAGAGGTGACAAAAGCCTGATCTAATTTTCCTACATTGTGTAGTGACATTTTATTTCTTATCATAGCAATATTTCTTAGATGAAAGATGGCTATCTTAGTAATATTATCTACATGAACTTCAAATGAAAGACTGGAGTCAATAATCACACCAAGGTCTTTTACTGCTGCACATGATGAAACAGAAAGGCCATCCAGAGTTACTATGTAATCAGAAAGCTTACACCTAGCTGCATGCAGTCCTAGTACATGTACTTCTTTCTTGTCAGAATTAAGTACAAAGGAAGTTAATAAGCATCCAGTGTCTGATGTCCTTTGCACAATCCTCAACTTTATTAAGCTGGTGTCTGTCATCTGGCTTTGCTGAAACATACAACTGTGTGTCATCAGCATAAGAGTGGAAGCTAATTCCCTGTTTACAAATAATTTTGTAATGACCCAGAGGTAGTGTATATATAAAGAAAAAAGGAGTGGGCCTAAAACAGAACCTTGCTGAACACCAAACTTTACCTCAGTATGCATAAAGAAGTTACCATTTACATCTATGAACTGATAGCGATCAGTCAAATAAGACCCGAGGCAGGAGTGGGCTGTTCCCTTAATACCAACCATGTTTTTTAGTCTACCAAGGAGAATAGTATGATCAATGGTATCAAAAGCTGCACTAAGGTCAGGCAACACAAGCAAGGAGACAGAACCATGATCAGAGGTCAGTAGTAGGTCATTTACCACTTCAATCAGCGCTGTCTCTATGCTATGATGAGGCCTAAATCCTGACTGATACATTTAATGTACAACCTTTTCTAAGATCTTGGAGAAAAATGGGGAATTGATATTGGCCTATAGTTGGACAATTGATAGGGGTAGAGGTCAGGTTTTTTTAATCACGGGTTTGATAACTGCTATCTTAAATTATTTAGGTACATAGCCAGTGCTAAGGGAAGAATTGATTATTTTTAGAAGGGGTTTGATTACTTCTGGAAAAATCTGTTTTAAGAAACATGTAGGTAAGGGATCTAGTACACAAATTGATTATTTTGAAGAAGAAATCAGGGGAGTAAAACATTCTAATCATTGCTCTGATATTATATTATTATCTATAGGGTTAGTTATAAGACTGTGTGGTTTTAAATTAATAGTCTGAATTTTTTGTCTAATATTTTAAAATTTTCCAACATAATTCATTAAATCATTGCTGCTATATAATGATTGCATGCATGTTTCTGTTGTGGTCTTATTCCTAGGTAATTTTGCTACAGTATTAAATAAGAATCTAGGATTATTTTTGTTATGTTCAATTAGGGTGGAGATATAAATTGATCTAGTAGATTTTCTCAGATAAGACATTTTCTATAGTTCAGGAGGCTCTCTTTCCATGCTTTTTGAAATGCTACCAATTTGGTTTGACAGTATTTACTTTATAATTTTCAAGTGGTCTGTTTTAAGGTAGGTGTGTGTGTGTGTGTGTGTGTGTGTGTGTGTGTGTGTGTGTGTGTGTGTGTGTGTGTGTGATCATTATACCAGGGTGCTAGCTTTTTCTCTCTAATTATTTTTCTTTTAAGTGGACCTACCATATCTACTGTGTAACAGAGCATTGACTCTAAGCATTTGGTCGCCTGCTCAAGTTTTTTTGGAACAGATGGTGGTCCAATCAAAGTGGATAACTTTTGGAGGCTACTGATAAAACTCATGTGCAGAAGCTGACATGAACGTACGTTTAACACGGTAGTGTAGCAAGGTGCATATATTATGATTAAAGTACTATTCGGACAGGACTAGTTTTCCAGGAGGACATTAGAGAAATTTGTATTTCACAGAAGTACTTCATGATTTTAATGTACATGTTTTGGCTACCCGGTGAAGAAATAAAATAAAATCAATAAGAATAGCCAAATCAAATAAATTGTTAAGACTGACCACTGTAATATCAGTGTCAGGTGATTTACTCATCTTCTGCACTCAATTATATAATGTTTTAATTAAATAAATAATCATGTCTTAATTTCAGTGGGTTTATTATAAGCAGCCAGCTAATTTATTTTAGTATTTTTTTAAAATAAGTAATTTTAATAAATTAAAATTAAATACTTTTTACTAAAAATGTATAATAATAATTAATTTAATAAATAATTTTACTTTATAAATGTAAAAGTACTTATGCACCCACTGCACGTATCCAGAGCATGTGATCTTCTGCAACGCCCAGATGTACAAAACAGACACTTCCACCTCTGTAATAAATGCGGAGATTTATTACAGCCAAAACGATACATGGAATCACAGAGGTCAGGTGAAAAGAATTGGAACTCAAACTACATTTAGAAAACTAGTCCCATCCGAGTAGTGCTTAAGACGCATTTTAAACAAGATGAGATAATGATCTGAGATAGCTTCAGACTGCAGAAATGTAACTATATTTTCTATATTTAATCCGTATCTTATTATAAGGTCAAGAGTGTGACCACCATTATGAGTGAGTCCTATTACATTCTGATACCTCTACTGAATCTAGAATGGACACAACCGCTGTTCTCAGAGGGTCTTCTGGGATATCAAAATGAATATTAAAGTCTCCAACAATTAATGCTTTGTCTAATGAAACAACCAGGTTCGAAATTAAATCTGCAAATTCACAAAGGAATTCAGAATATGGTCACGGGGTCTGTAAATAATAATTAGCAGAATTGACTCAGTAGACATATTTTTTGTGGCTACATATGGTAAAATAGTATAAAGAACTTCAAAAGTGTTGAATTTACAACTAGGTTTTTGTGTGACACCGAGATTATTATAAATGAGTGTGACACCTCCTCCTCTGACAGTTAGACGGGCTAATGTATATACTGTAATTGTATCCAGGGGGACTAGCTTCATTTAATACTAAGTACTCATTTGTTTTAATCTATGTTTCGGTTAAGCACAGTAGATTAAATTGATCAGTAATGGTTTCATTAACAATAAATGCTTTAGACATAAGAGATCTAATATTTAACAGTCCTAGCGTCAGATCAAAGGTGCTAGCTCTGCATTCAGTATGATAAAATTTTATGTTAATTAGTTTACTAAAACAAACTTTCTGAATATTTCTACATTTTTGTTTAGCTCAGAGAACAGACACAGTCTCGATATTTTGGAACCTTATCTGCTCCCTGGCCTTGCCTCTGGATTGACACTGATTAACTAGGACTGTACTGACACTATGTGTTATGCTGCAAGAAATGAGAGCAGCACCTTCCCAAGTGGGATAGATACCGTCCCGCCCTAACAGGCCAGCCTTGCACTCAAAATTACTCAGATTATCTATAAAGCCCACAGTGATTTCAGAGCACCACCTGAACATCCAGCAGCAACCATAACCTGCTGTAAGATACATTGTCATGCCATATTGGGATGGGGCCAGAGCATATTACTGTATCGGACATTGCCTTTGCAAATTTACACACCTCTACAATGTTACTCTTAGTAACCTCTGACTGATGAAGGCATATATCATTCGCTCCTACATGAAAAACTACCTTTGAAAACCTGTGCTTGCCTAAGACCCTAAGATTACCTGCTATGTCCGGCACCCTGACTCCTAAACTAACTAAATGGTGCCCCTAAAGGCCTAGCTCACATGCCTTAAGATAGAGTCTCCTACATCCAGAGCTCTTTCAGGTTTCTCAGTGGGTGCTTCACTGAGGAGACAAAACCTGTTGGATACGTGAAGCAGAGAGGAGTGGTGCTCCCATGGGTGAGCCTTTCCCCTACAGAATTATGCTGCTCTCACGCTCACTAACCCTCTCTAGAGTCTGGATGTGCACCTCTAATGCTGCAATCTTCTCCATCAGAGAGCTACCTAATGTACTCTTAGCACAAATGAAGCTATTATCAACAATGGAGGAAGAATGACTAAACATCCTGCACCCAACACATTGAACAAGCTGAACGTTTGCCACATTGAGTGTTTAACGTACCTTAGCCGAAGATTAGTTGACGTTATTTTAGACAGATCCGATGTGGATGGACTCTGCTTGCTGTCTTTAGTAAAAAAAAAACAAGAGTGGTCTTCAAAAAAAAAGAAAATATGGCAGAAGTGAAACTACAACAACAAAAAAAAAACTATAATGCAAAATTATTTGCGCTACAGTATAGTTTAAACGATTAAAAGAAGCTTCCCAATAAACAATTTGAAAACAGGAACTATGTCACAGGAAGTCCTATGGATACCACTCTATTGTAAATGGCGCACTTATATAGCGATTTACAATGTGTCTCATTCACACACACACGCCATGCAGTGCACTAATTTGCCATTGGGAGCAACTTGGAGTTCAGTGTCTTGCCCAAGGACACTTCAACATGTGGAGTCATGTGGGCCAGGAATCGAACCGCCAACCCTACGATTAGTGGACAACCCGCTCTACCACCTAAGCCACAGCCACCCCCATGTTGGGCCACAGCTATACAATTAGTGGACAACCCGCTCTACCACCTGCGCCACAGCTGCCCCTGTGTTGAGCCACAGTCATGTTGAGGAAGTGTATCAATAGAGGGCTGAATTGCTAGTGGGAAATCCTGTGAAATACTACTTTTCATTGTGTTTTGGAAGTGTATTGGGAAAAGGGCTGAATTGGCAGGTCACGCAAGAGGAGTGTAGATTAGAATAAGTGTGTATGTGTGTATGACTGCACAAGCATGTATAGTGCCCTCCACTAACATTGGCACCCTTGGTATATATGAGCAAAGAAGGCTGTGAAAATTTGTCTTTATTATTTAACCTTTTGATCTTTTGTTCAAAACATTCACAAAAATACTCTGCTCTCATGGATATAAAACAATTGCAAACAAAACACGTTTATATAAAAAATATATCTTTGTTCAATATAGGTGTGCAACAATTATTGGCACCCTTTTAGTCAAATACTTTGTATGACCCTCCCTTTGCCAATTCTCCTATAATGCCTGATGAGGTTGGAGAATACATAGCAATGGACCTGAGACCATTCCTCCATACAGAATCTCTCCAGATCCTTCAAATTTCGGTCGATGGTCGATGGTTGATGCTGGTGGACGCTTCAGCACACCCCACAGGTTTTCTATGGGCTTCAAGTCAGGGGACTAGCATGGCCATGGCAGGACCTTGATTTTGTGGTCAGTAAACCATTTTTGTTTTTATACTGATGTATGTTTTGGATTACTGTCCTGCTGGAAGATCCTACCACGGCCCATTTTAAGCTTTCTGGCAGAGGCAGTCAGGTTTTCATTTAATACCTGTTGATTTTTGATAGAGTCCATGATGCCATGTATCATAACAAAATTTCCAGGTCATCTGGCAGAAAAACAGCCCAAAAACATTAAAGACCCACCACCATATTTAACCGTAGGAATGAAGTACTTTTCCATATGGCTACCTCTCTGTGTGTGCCAAAACCGCCTCTGGTGTTTATTGCCAAAAAACTCTATTTTGGTTTAATCTAACCATAGAACCTGATCCCATTTGATATTCCAGTAGTGTCTGGTAAACTGAAGATACTTCCGTTTGTTTTTGGATGAGAGTAGAGGCTTTTTTCTTGAAACCCTTTCAAACAACTTGTGGTGATGTGGGTGACTTCAGATTGTAGTTTTGGAAACTTTCTGACCCCAAGATCCAACTAACTTCTGTAATTCTCCAGCTGTGATCCTTGGAGATTTTTTTGGCCACTCGAACCGTTCTGTTCACAGTGTATTGAGACAATATAGACACATGTCCAATTCCAGGTTGATTCACAACATTTCCAGTTGACTGGAACTCTCTCCTGATAATGGAAATGGGCATTTTCAATGCTTTTGCGTTATACTTTTAGCCACTTCCCATTTTGTGAAGCTCAACAACCTTTTGCCACACATCACAGCTATATTCCTTAGACTTACCCATTGTTATGAAAGACTAAGGGAATTTGGCCTATCTGTTACCTCACATTTATACCCCTGTGTAACAGGAGGTCATGGTTGAACAATTTCCTGTTCTTAGTTACCCAGGTGTACTAAAGAATTTAAAATATCAGTGGGAATATACTTCACATATATTTTTCTCATATTAATTCCTAGGGGTGGTAATAATTGCTGCACACCTATATTTAACAAATATATATTTGTAACCCTGTGTTGTGTTTGCAATTGTTTGATATACATGAGAGCAGAGTATTTTTGTGAGTATTTTAAACAAAAGATCGAAAGGTTAAACAATAAAGACAGTCTTCTTTCCTTTACCAATGGCACCAATATTAGTGGAGGACAACTGTAAATAAATTAGGTTATTGAGCATTTAGAACTCTATGAAGAGACAGAATACTGCTGTTTGTACTAAAATGTCCCGAAACATTGGCTTTGTAGACTTTCTGAGCATTCTTCTAAGTGTAGTTGTTGTGACCCAAATAAAGAAATTGAAGTTGTATGTAGAAAAAGGTAGAAATTTGTACCGAGCAGTTTTTAAGCTCTTAATAACGTTTGAGACCTGATACATTGAACCACTTACTGATACATATGCTGAGAGCGCTGTAGTAAAATCACTGAAAAGACATCCTGGGTGTGTCATAATATCTGTCACTCCAAGCAGATACAGAGACACTGTATACAGGTATATTTGGGTAACACAACAAAAACTATTAGGGGGAAATAGATTAAAAGAGGTGTGTCCTAGACATTTCTTTCCTTTAAATTAGGAAAGCTAAGAGAAGTCGCTTCACTGCTGAACAATAGGCTATAGCAATAATTGAATGGAAAATAGACAACAGAAAATAACCTTCATTTTGTATGAAATTAGAGGAGTAGGAGACTCAATACGAGGATTTATTAGGTTGGAGACATGTTCTTTGCATAGAATGAAAATACTTTTTCTTGAGAACTTTAACACGGTTTGAGAGTTTAGACAAAGTAAGAACAGAGTGGCCGTGGGTAGATTGGGAAGCAATAGTTGGTAGGAACTGGACAGTAAGAAGTTTGGGCAATACACCTGAAGAATCAGCGGAGTCGAGAACCCATCCGACTGCATTTGGAGCCGTATTTGAATTGGGGAGAACAGCTAGGACGTGATAAGGGAACAGAGCTCATAGGTAAAAAACTAAATAACTCTGAGATTGAGGTTAAGGTAGTACTGCGACAAGTCCAGTGGTTGAGGAGAAAAAGATCCTTAGATGCAGAAGGGACAGAGACAAGAAGAGGACTGACATTAAGAAAAAATTATAGTAATGTTTATTCCTGACTGTAAGGAGGACTCATCCCTGAGAAGGTGGGAGATAGGTAGACCCAGAATATGGGGAATTACAATAGCACAGACACCTGCAGAAATAGTAAGCTCAAAGTACCAATTGTGCAAGGAGCTCATAGCTGAGCTTTACAAGAAAGTGGTAAAAAAAAAAAAAAAAAAAAAATTCCAACAAAGTGGCCAGAAGGAGGAACATTTAATGTGTCGTTGTGTGAAGAAATGGAAACATTGATAAAGAAAAAGTAAACAATATGAGTAAAAAGAGAGAAGCAAAAACAGAAAAAGAATGAGAGGTGTTATTAATGTTTAAAAAAGGAAGGAGAGGATGTGTGGAAAAACATGAAACAGATGAATAAAATCCTGAAAAACAATTATAAGAAAACCATGGAAAAAATTTAAGAGGTGTTCACCAAAACACCTCTTTATGCACCCTCAGGTGGTCAGTTCCCCGTGGTAAAATGGGTTGTGGATGTAAAAGGAAAAATGGAAATAAAGCAAAATAAAGCGAGACTTGGAGATTGAGAAAAATGAAAGGGCAGGAACTATATGTACCCTGGGTACATATCTTGATGGGCTGGTTGCTTGCCACCCTGACATCCATGAGGGGGCTGGGAAGTGGATAAAGGTTTTGAAGAAGAAACTATGGGCAAGCTGCTCACTGTGGGTGATATCTGTGGGCACTCCTCGCTAAGATTCTGGGGGGAGCAACGATGAAAGAGGACCTCACGATGGCTGTTGTGCCACATTCTGAGAACTGAATGTCTCACATGTGTGGACCCAAAGGCCCTGAAAGACGATCAGTTGGGTGAATCAGAGAATCCAAGAGCCTATGTCCAGAGACAGCTGAAGAGGTGTAAGGAAGAAACAAAAGGGGACCCTAAAGAAGATCCCCTGATGACTAAGCTGTTCAGAAACACAGAAGTAGAATCTAGGTCTCAAGCAGTGAAAAACAAGTTGGAGGACATGGTGGGTCTGAACTCCATAACACATAAGAAGTTCTGTGACCATGTGTCACTGATCCCCATGTCATGGAGCAGTACAGGAAGAATGAACGGAAGCTGCAGAGAAAGCTGGCATAGCTACAGCTTGAGGAGTTAACAAACAAAAACAAGAAAAAAAACCCAAGCACTGGTCAAAGACAAGGACAAGAAGGAAGCAGAGTCCTCAGTAGTAATGGCCCCATTGTGTGTACCTCAGGTTCCCACTGCCCAATCTGCTCCACCAGCTGCTGCACCAAGCCCACAGCAAACCCTGATGCCGGTTATTGATGTGTATGTGCAACTGGGGAAAAAGGACAGAGAGGCACAGGTAGGCACAATCCTGTTCCGTCAGGTATGTGTTGAGGATTTGGACAACCTAGTCATAATAGACGAAACTGATCAAAGTATAAAGCTGTCTATTTTGGTATCAGAACAAACTCCTGTCAATTTGCTAGGCAGGGATGCATTATGTAGAATGAATCTTTCAGATCTGGTGTTCCCCAGATGGAGTGTATATAGACAGTAAATGTGTTAACACTCAGATGGTAATGCTTAGAACTAAATTTAATGTCGGTTGGTTGGGACAATTAGGAAGTGTTGTTGAGGAAAGCTTGAGTACATGGGGAATGTTTATTGAAGTACAGATCCATGGGGCACAGAAACCATCCTTTGGTTATCACTGCACAATGATTTATGATACACAGTGTTACCTAAACCATGACCTGACATGTCTGACCAGCCTAACCTGAATGCAGATGTGGTTTTATTTGTTGATGGTTCTAGCCTAAGACTTGATGATGGTACACTCTACTGCATATGCTGTGACCACTGAACATTCTGTGGTTGAAGCGTACCATTTGCCACGCTTGCTTTCTGCTCAGACCACTGAAATATTTGCATTAACAAAGGTATATCTCATTGCAAAAGATGTGTCTGCCACTATTTTCATTGAAATTAACACATGGTACTGGCATTTTATGGAAGCACAGAGGTTCCCTTTCAAAGGGAACTTCAACAATGCATTTAGCATAACACTGTGGGAGCACCTCATGCCTATTTATCATCATGATCATGCCTATTTATAGGCCTGCCATGATCAGGTGACGTGGCAATTAAGCGTGTTGCATGATATAAATATGGCACCTGTGAACCGTGCCATCAGCCTTTATTATATTCAGCGATAGATGGCATGTCAGTTGTTTGTGTAAAGAAACAAAAAGATGCTTAATTTACTCTCTATCTTTTCTCAAAATTGCAGAACTTTTCTATCCCTTTAAAAAAAAGAGAAGTAAAAAAAAAAAGGAATGAGCGAGAGAGAAAAATATGAGTGAGAGAATTCAGGAAGTATGTTACGGCTTGCTCCCATTTCATGACAGGGAATAGTGCACACTTTCTGGATGAAGTGTCTAGGGATGTAGCATGCGATGGTAGCCTCGAGAGGCTGCACATGGTAATGCCTACATTAAGCAGCTCGGCTCGCGACTTGCGCTCTTCTTGTAAGCCGAAGCGAGTTGGGTTTCAGAGCCTCGCGGATCTGGGCCGGCCGCTGCCGAAGCACCTAGCTGTCTCAGGTTCGGGGGATCTCTTATGGATCCGGAAGAGGAGCCATAGACGAGCGCTGCTCTATCTCTTGCTCTGTCTTCCGGGTTCGGCTCTCCGCTGGATTTTGGAGCTTGCGTCACAACTCCTCCTTCCACTATGGAAAGCCAAAAGGGGGGGGGCGACCACACACACAAAAATAATAGTAATAATTCCTCTCTGACTCTGAGGAGCCAGAAGGATATGCTAAAAATTGAGAGCAGCATATAAAGAGCTGCTTGAAGTGATTACTACAGCTGGATGAGCCTTTTTCTCCCCAGTGAAAGTGAATCCCTCACACTGCAGAAACTCCCCTTTCTTCCAGAAGTGCATGACAAAATATCAGGCTTCTGGGGGAAAACCATGCATAAGCCTTATTTATAACCCCACAATGTTATATTATTCGGCCATTGTGGGGAATGAACGGCATGGCTATTTAGCCATGCTGAAGGTGGAGGAGGCACTCGTGAGCTACCTCTCTCCATCGACGGCAGGTAATTAGGGGAGCTGGCATTGCCATCCAAGCCACTGTGTAAGGCTGCCGTGGCATTGGTGGGCAAGGCCTATGCATTAGTAGTCTTGCTTGTGGGTCACTGCAGACAATGACAGTGGCAGCCACAGTCGCGGCCTGCTACTAGGCCTGATCTGAGAATGGTCATAAAGGCCAAGCAGGCAAAGAAGAGCGGTCCTGAGGGGCCGTGGAGGGATGTATCAGGAGACATGAGGTTGTTAGGGCAGTTAGCCCCCAGTGCTATTGTAGGGCCTCCACTAGCCAAGGCTGTCCCAAGTTTTCAGTGTTCTCTGGTCAGCCAGCTGTCACAGGGGCAACGAAAATCTGATGCTTTCCCTCCAATAGAATGTGGAACAGTTAACGTCACTAAAAGACCATCTAGCAGCGTGGAAACTACTGCCAAATGTGTCTCCATGGGTTCTGTCTACCGTAGAAAAGGGTTACCGGGTCCAGTTTATAACTCGACCCCCCCGGTTCAGAGGTGTGCTCACCACAGTAGTCAGCACAGACCAGAGCCCGATGTTAGCACAGGAAGTAAGATCCCTCTTGGACAAAGGGGCCATAGAACATGTACCCCGTTCCCTGAGGGAGGGAGGTTTTTGCAGCCATTATTTCCTGGTGTGCAAAAAATAGGAGTATGCGGCCAATTTTAGATCTGCATCATCTGAACTGTACTCTTCAGACATACAGGTTCAACTGTCATTGACAGATTCACTTAGGGGACTGGTTTGTGACGATAGATCTAAAAGGTGCATATTTCCACATAGAAATATCGCTAGCTTTATCCCCTAGCTTTATCCCCTCGCACCTTCACAAAGTGCATAGATGTCACTCTGGCTCCATTGTGACTCCAGGGCATCTGTGTACTAAACTACCTGGACCATTGGTTAATTCTAGCACGATCCAGGGAACTGGAGGTTTAACATCGAGATGTTGTTCTCACCCACATGAAGAGATTGGGGCTCAGGTTGAAGCTCAGAAAAGTATGCTGTCCCCAGTGCAGTGGACAACTTTTCTAGCAGTTATAAGGATTCTACTACGATGAGGGCGTTTATATACCCAACATGCGTAGGGTCAATCCTATCAACACTGAGTAAGATAAAGTTAGATCTTGGAGAGACTATTGGCGCTTATGGGCCTATTGCACAGGAGACCGTTCAGTGGTGGTTGAGAGGTTGGGGTCCCCCAAGAAGTCCTTGGACAAAACCTCTGAGAATAATCAGTGTCACGCGGCAATGCCTACGTGCTCTGAGAATTTGAGTGTCCCCAGTTTCTAGCCTTGTTCCACACTCTAAGGGTGTCTCCTTAGCTCAAGACGGTAATGACAGACACCTCCCTCACGGGTTGGAGCATGGTCTTAGACAGCTGTCCAGCACCTTATTGTCCAGCTAGTAGCACCTTATTGGCCAGCCCGAATAAGGTTCTCAGAGATAATATCCCTGCTAGATGGCACACCTTGGGAGATTCCCATCTGCAGGGATCCACTGGAGCCCCAGTGAACTGCACAATAGCTACAGTCCTGGAGTTCTTACAAGAACATTTCTCAGCAGGATGGGCTCCTTCTACAATCAGGGTTTACGTGGCCTCCATTTCGGCCAGCCACGCCCCTGTTGATGGAGCCTCTGTGGGGCAACATCCTCTAACTTCGAGGTTTATGCGTGGTGTCAGGTGCCTGAGGCCCATCTGCAGGCCGCGCATACTTTCCTGGGACATTTCTGTGGTCCTGGAAGGTCTGTCAGGTGCCCCATTTGAGCCCTTAGAGTCAGCCTCTGAGAAGTTTCTGACTTTAAAGGTAGCTCTTCTGCTGGCCCTGACATCTCTCAAGCGAGTAGGAGATCTATAAGCTCTCTGTTGCCCCTTCCTGCCTTGACTTTGCCCCTGGATTAGCCAAGGCCTTCCTGTATCCTATGCCAGATTATATTCCTAAAGTGCCTACATCGGCTGCCCACCCTGTGGTGTTGCAGGTTTTCTGCCCTCCTCCATTCCCCACACCGGAACAAGAGAGAATGCACCTGCTGTGTCCAGTAAGGGCTCTCTCTACTTACGTCCACTGCTCCGGCCAGTGGCATAATTTGGAGCAGCTGCTGGTCTGCTGTGGCGGCGACAGTAAAGGTGATGCTGTGTCAAAGCAGCGCATCTCTAATTGGATAGTGGAAGCAATCTCTATTGCTTATGAGGCGCGTGGTCTCGCTACGCCTCTGGGCATAAAGGCTCATTCCACTAGGGCGGTCACCTTCGCGAAGGCTTTGTCCAAAGTGGTATCCTTACAGGATGTGTGTGCTGCTGCAGGGTGGTCTACGCCACACACATTCATTCGTTATTACAGCATGGATAGTCATTCCACTCCTGGCTCTAGTGTCTTGCAGTGACCCTCGGGCTTGGGTCTTTTTGAACAGGCCGTACCCTCGGTATTACGGAGTGGATATTCTCGTTCCTATAGTGTTATGCTAAATGCAACATCTCGTTCCCTTTTCAGGTACAAGGTTACATATGTAACCAAGACTTTTTCTGACCTCGACTAGATAAAACTCATATAGCCCAACAAACTCATATTGAAAATCTTTTAGATGCCATTCAGCTCCCAAAAACCCTGTCTGTGTACAAGTGTATAGCACAAACCCTGGCAGATCACACAGCCAAAACCACAGTCTTTCCAGTTAATAACTTGTTCAGTTGTTTTTTTGTTGTTGTTTTGTTTATAAATAAGAGGGAACATAATTTATTTTATTTTTTTTGGTACTGCCTTGAATAAGCTATTTCGCTTAACAGATGTTTACATATAGTCCACAAGACACAGTAATAACTGAATTTACACAAATGAACCAGTTCAAAAGTTTACATAGACTTGATTCTTAATACTGTGTGTTGTTACCTGGATGATCAATGACTGTTTTTTATGTTTTGTGATAGTTGTTCAGTAGTAGTAATAGTATGCACTGGCCCAATCCCACTGCAGTATGCTGATGTAGCTTACAGCAGGTTATGTTCTCTGAACTGCTGGATGTACAAGAGTTGCTCCAAAAACAATGTGGGCTTTATAGATAATTGGAGTAGTTTTGAGGGCAAGGCTGTTCATCCATCCCACTCAGTAACGTGCTGCTCTCATTTCTTGCAGCATAGCACATAGCCTCAGAACAGACCTAGTTAATCATTGACAATCCAGACCCAAAGCCAGGAAGCAGACAAGCAAGCTAAACCGACCTTCTGCTAGCTGCACTGAGTTGTCACCTCGGTTCCACAATATCAAGACTGTGTCTGTTCCCTGAGCTAAAAAAATGTAGACATTTTTAGAAAATTTGTTTTAGTAACCTAATTAAAGTAAAATTAGATCATACTGAGTGCTGGGCAAGTACCTTTGATCTGAAACTAGGACTGTTAAATATTAGATCGCTTACATCTTAAGCACTTGTTGTTAATGAAACCATTAGTGATCAGGAATTTAATATAATGTGTTTATCATAAACATGGATTAAACTGTATGAGTACATAGCATTAAATGAAGCCAGTCCTCCTGGATACATTTACATACATCAGCCACATCTAACTGGCAGAGGAGGAGGTGTCGCACTTATTTATAATAATAATCTAGGTGGCACACAAAAACCTAGTTATAAATTCAACACTTTTGAAGTTCTTTATACTAGTATAACATATGTAGCCACAAAAAATAAGTCTACCGAGTCAATTCCACTAATTATTATTTACAGACCCCCAGGGCCATATTCTGAGTTCCTTTGGGAATTTGCAGATTTATCTCAAACCTGGTTGTTTCTCTAGACAAAGCTTTAATTGTTGGTGACTTTAATAATTATTTTGATAACCCAGTAGACTCTTTGAGAACATCGGTTGTGTCTATTTTAGATTGAGTTATGTGTAATAAAGTGGAATAACACAGGAAAAAAGTATTGAACACGCTAACTTAAAATTATTTCGTACTTAGTGGAGAAGCCTTTGTAGTGACCGCTTCAAGACACTTCTTGTATGAAGAAATTAATCGGCCGCAGTATTCAGGTGTGATTTTGGCCCATTCTTCTAAACATATTGTCTTTTAATCTTGTTCAATTGGATTCAAGTCAAGTGATTGACTGGGCCATTCTAACACCATGATTTTTTCCCTCTGAAACCAAATGAGAGTTTCCTTTGCTATATGCTTTGGATTGTTGTCCTGCTGGAAGGTCCACCCACATCTCAACATTCTGGTGGATGGCAGCAAATTTTTCTCAAGAATCTCCCGGTAAAGGGCTCCATTCATCGTTCCTTCAATTATATGAAGTCTGCCAGTACCATGCGATGAAAGACAGCCCCACACCATGATGCTTCCACCTCCAAACTTCACTGTTGGTATAGTGTTTTAACGGTGATGTGCAGTGCCATTTCTTCTCCAAACATGGTGTGTAGTATGAAAGCCCAAAATACTCTCCCAGTATTTCATAGGCTTTTCCAAGTAAGTTAGAGCAAAATTTAAACAAGCTTTGACATGCCTTTTCTTTAGTAATGGAGTCTTGTGGGGTGAGCATGAGCAGTGGAGTGCATTGCCTATTATTTTCTCTGTGCCTATGCTGTCTCCACGTGTTTCTGGAGCTCTTTCTGAGTGATCCTTGGCTCTTGGGCTACTCTTCTGACTACTCTTCTGACTTCCTAGTCAGAAATCTTGCGAGGAGCTCCTGTGTGTGGCCGGATGATGACGGAGTATTGTTGCTTCCACTTGCAGATAATGGCCCCAATGGTGCTTACTGGAGGATTCAGAAGTTTTGAAATATGTCTGTATACAATTCCATCAATATGTTTTTGCAACAATAAGGTTGCGAAAGTCCTGCGAGAGCTCTTTGCTTTTACCCATCATGAGATGTTTCTTTTATGACACCTTGGTAATAAAAAGCCTTTTAATAGACCATCAATTTACTAACCCAGCTGATATTAATTTGCACAGATATTGGGTATAATTACTTATGGATTTCAGCTGGATCCTTGCCTTACCTTGTCTTGGAGAACTGCTTTTTTTTTTTTTTAGCGTGTTCAATACTTTTTTCCTGTGTCATTCTTTATTACACATAACTTTATTTATGGCCTTTATGTTGTGAATTCTTTATATTTCCGGATTTCTTGAGTTAATGTCTTGTGAAAATTTCATGTGAATAGCCTCATTGGAAATATATTTACTGAAAAAAATGTTGAGGCATCCAATACTTATTTCCCTTACTGTACCTTATCTAGCATGTGATGGAACATTGAGTCTAAGCATTCAGTCGCCAGATCAAGTTCCTTGGGATCAGACAGTAATCCAATCATAGTTGATATCTCTGGGAGGTTATTAATTAAACTCTGGGCAGTACCTGACGTGAATGTACGCTTGACGTGGTACCATTACAAGGTGCAAATATTATGAACAATATGCAATTTAAAAGAGATAAGATAATGGTCTGAGATAGCTTCAGACTGCGGAAGTGTGACTATCTTTTCTATATTTAATCTGTATGTTAGTATCAGGTCAAGAGTATGACCACCACTATGAGTGTGTCCTATTATATCCTGATTGACCCTTACTTTATTTATGGACTTTAATGTTGTGAATTCATTATATTTCTGGATATATTCAGTTAATACCAAAGTCTGGTGAAAATCTTATGTGAATAGCCTCATAGGAAATATATTTACAGAAAAAAAGATTCACGCGTCCAATACTTATTTCAACCACTGTTCCTCTACTTAAAAGAAAAATAATTAGAGAGAAAAACCAGCACCCTAGTATAACGATCTCACACCACTCGACAATTAGAACATAAATGGAATCAAACCAAATTAGTAGTATTTCAAACTGCATGGAAGGAGAGCTTTCTGAACTACAGAAAATCTTTTAGTGCTGCTAGATCAGTCTATCTCTCCACCTAATTGAAGATAACAAAAATAATTTGTTTCTTTGTTTCCTAGATTCTTATTCAATACTGTAGCAAAATTAACAAGGAATATAACCACCACAGAGACATACACAGAATCATTATATAGCAGTGACGATTTCATTCATGTTTTTCACTGGGAAAAAATATTAGACAAAAAATTCAGACCATCATTTTAAAACCAGACAGTCATATAACTAATCCTGTAGATAATAGTATAGCAATATCAGATCAACAATTAGAATATTTTACTCCCCTTTAAGAGACCTAAACTAATTTAATTAATTTCTTCATCAAAATCATCAATTTGTATACTAGAACCCTTACCTACATGTTTATTCAAACATATTAAACCAGAAGTATCAAACCCCTTCTAAAAATAATTCTTCCCTTTGCATTGGCTAGGTACCTAAATCATTTAAACTATCAGTTATTAAACCCGGGATTTTAAAAACCTGACCTCAACCCCTGTCAAATGTCCAGCTATAGGCCTGATCAGGTTTGTCTCTCCTTGCTTGTGTTGCTTGACCTTAGTGCAGCTTTTGATATCATTGATACCATATTTTCCTTGGTAGACAAAAAAACATTGTTGGCATTAAGGGAAAAGCCCTCTCATGACTCAGGTCTTATTTGACTGATTGCTGTTATCGCTGTCTGTTATCCACTGTTATGCACATGACACACAGTTTTATGTTTCAGCAAACCAGATGACAGACACCAGCTTAATGAAGTTGAGGATTTTGCAAAGGACATTAGACACTGGATGCTTTTTAACTTCCTTTTACTTAATTCTGACTAGACAGAAGTACTTCTACTAGGATCACATGCAGCTAGAAGTAAGCTTCTTGATTACATAGTAACTCTGGATGGCCTTTCTGTTTCATCATGTGCAGCAGTAAAAGGCCTGGGTGGGATTATTGACTGCAGTCTTTTATTTGATGCTCATGTAGATAATATTACTAGGATAGCCTTCTTTCATCTCAGAAATATTGTTAAAATAAGAAATTTAATGTCACTACATGATGCAGAAAATTAGTTCATGTTTTTATTACCTCTAGGTTGGATTATTGTAATGCCTTACTGTCTGGATGTTCCAGTAGGTGCTTAAACAAGCTCCAGTTAGTCCAGAATGCAGCTGCAAGAGTCCTTACTAGAACCAGAAGATATGACCACATCACCCCTATCTTATCCACAGTGCAATGGCTTCCAGTAAAATTTCACTTTCATTATAAAATACCACCATTGGACTATAAAGCACTCTACCTCGGCACAATACCTGAGTGAATTTTGGTCTTTTATGATCCGCCACGCCTACTTAGATCAAAAGGTGCAGGCTATTTGTAAGTGCCTCGAATAGTGAAGGCTACAGCAAGGGGTAGAGCTTTCTCTTACAAAGCCCTACAGTTATGGAACAGCCTTGCAATTAGTGTTCGGGAGTCAGACACAATCTCAGTGTTTAATTCCAGGCTGAAAAAGTAATTGTTTAGTCAATCTTTTTGTGAAATTTTTTTCTTAGGTAAAGGTCAGTTCTTGAGGGCTCACACGCATAGAGTGTTGTGGTGAACTGGGATGTTTGGATGCTGTGCCCCCACCCCCCCCACATACACGTTCACCCAGATTTGTTGATGATGGAGTGGCTGGCCACCTTATGTCCCATGGAGCCCTCATGTCTGTGCTACCTTCTGGCCCTCCCTTTTAGTTATGCTGTCATACCTCGTCTTGCCGTAGTCCCTGCTTGCACTCACAAAGTACATTGTCCTTAACCATTACGAGACAATAAGCATACCTGACAATCTCTCCCTCTCTTTTCCTCTCCCTCCCTGTCTCTTTCTTTCAAGCTAAACACGATACTCCTGAGATACCACTTATCCTGACCCCTTCTGCTCTCCAGACCTGCATGATCCATCCTGATGCCGTACTTCTGGTTGGAGTTCTCATCGATTAGATGTTACATGATACTGCTGAGGATGGTCTCACATTGTGCAGCCTATAGATCATTGAGACTACGGATGATACCACTTAAAAACCATAAAGATGGCTTTGGACCTAAAGTCATATGAAGTTACGATATGATGGCTAGGACAACAATTGCTATTATAGCTTTCGGAGTGCAATTGCCACAAACAGTTTTGCTCTCAAGTCTCCCTTAGTAAACAGTGAATAGGTTCAACAAAACAGACTTCATGTAAAAACTGTAATGAATTTTTCTGGTTACACAATTGCACTATTTGACCATGTAGTGTTAGCACATTTATAGAAGGGATTTATTTATTTATAATCACACTATCCATTGTCACCCAGATGAGGATGGGTTCCCTTTTGAGTCTGGTTCCTCTCAAGGTTTCTTCCTCATATCATCTCAGAGTTTTTCCATGCCACCGTCGGCTCTGGCTTACTCATTAAGGACAAATTCATATGTTTAAAATCTATATTCTGAATTTATATATTTCTGTAAAGCTGCTGTGGGACAATGTCCATTGTTAAAAGCCTTATACAAATAAAACTGAATTGAATTGTTCATGAGTCCCTTGTTTGTCCTAAGCATTGTTCACTGTCCATTGTTCATCAGAAAAATCCTGCAGGTCCTGCACATTCTTTGGTTTTCCAGCATTTTCTGCATATTTTACCCCTATCCAACATTGGCTATATGATGTGGAGATCCGTCTTTTCACACTAAGGACAATTGGGAGACTCATATACAACTACTGTATTACAAAAGGTGCAAACATTCATTCATGCTCAAGAAGGCAACACGATACATTAAGAGCCAGGAGGATGTAAACTTTTGAACAGGATGATCTTTGTAAATTGTTATTATTTTGTGTTCTGGGAAGCATGCACATATTTTATGTAATTTCTGAAGGAGCTTTAAACATGAGGTTCTCATTGGCTTACCAGTGGGAATGACAGAAACATTGCCTTACAGGTTGCACCCTGCAGAGGGCTCCCCTCAACAGGTGGATGACAGTATGATTGTGTATATGGCTGGTTTATGCAAAAATGTTCACTGTGCATTCACAGATACCAGCAGCATTGCTTCTGGCCACAGGTGAAAGACTGCATCATCTGGAAATCGGCAATTGGTTGGTGGTGAAAGACTTCAAGAGGAAGGCGTGGAACTGACCCAGGTGGCACGGACCATGGCAAGTCATCCTAACCACTCCCTCTGCTGTCCAAGTGGCTGAAAGAGAAATGTGGATTCATTGCTTCCACTGCAGAAGGGTACAGAAATGTATAAGAAATGTATAATCTGTTCTGCATGAACAGCGTATATCCAGAGGATCAGGGAACCCTGACCTCCGGCAAGGAAGGAGCCCACCTGAGAACACCACAAACAAATAAATGATTAGTTTTTATCTCATTGACAAACATTTGAAAACATAAAAATGGAAGCATACCAACTTGTTTGTTTCATTGCATGTATAGTAACAGAAGACCTTATTTTACCTGAGAGTAGGTTCAGATCATTCATAGTATTGGCTAATATACTGACCAGGCATCAGGGTTTAGACCTGCTAAAGGTGGAGCAAAGACCACATCCCTTGGCAGGGAAAACTATATTGTTAAATATTGGAAGGTATTACCTTATGAAAGATGGTGATAAAAAGAAAGGATACGTAAGATATTTTCATATCAACTAGACCGGGTGTAAGACCCACTCCAGAGGTGAGTGAGAATGGCACACCTGTGTATTTTCTTAAGCATTTTTTGCTATATTTTTTGAGATTATAAATCAGCACATCAGAGGCTCTGAAAGACTGTGGTGGAAACACTGCTTGCACTTTTTTCATTACAGATTGCTATCTAGTTTAAGGTCAATGTGATTGTTGGATATTTCATGGAATTTACTCAAATTGGGGAAACCAACTCCTCATCTATAGTGTCAGTCTGTGGATGAACAAGAACCCAGAAAATTGCTTACAGGGTATGTAGACACTTATATAATCTCTAACTGTTTGATTCTCCCCTACTGGCAGCCTGACTTAAAGGAACATTCTGTACCTCCTAGAAGAGTTGATGTCTGTGTATGTTCTTCTATGAGTAATTATGTAGTTTGCGCAAATCATCTCGTATACCTTACCATGCACCTAGGACCCCAACAGGTAAATACATATAGAATGGGTACCTTCTAGCAGATCTATGGACCACTAAAGTTGCCACTTTTGGATGGGTCCTCTTCCCTTTTGGAGGGGTTAAAATAGTTCTCCAAAAATTTTACTACTTAACCTATGCTCTACAGGACCGAGCCAACACCACTGCAGCTGCACTTCAAATAATTCAGACCGATCTCACAGCAGTTAGAGAAGCAGTAATCCAATACAGTATGGAATTAAACATTCTCACAGCCAAAGGAGACGGCGTGTGTAGGATTTTGAATACTTTTTGCTGCTTCCAAATCTCTTACCATAATGAAAATGTAACTTCATATATGTGCAGTATAATGTCCCCCTCCTGATGATTAGAACTCATTTGTGTGGTTAAAGACCTGCTTTGGGTCTTGAATATCTTAGATAGTATCATTATTATTGTGGAGCAGCTGGCCACTTTATGTCCCAGAGCTCCCTCATGTCTGTGGTACCTTCTGCCTCTTCCTTTTAGTTACGTAGTCATACGTAGTCTTGCTGCAGTCCCTGCTTGCATTCTGCACACAACGTACATTGTAGACTGTTTGGATTGTCGAGTGAGCAGTTCGTCAATTTGGTGCATGTAATAAGGTTTGGATTTTTCTATAACATAATAATAATAATAATAATAATAATAATAATAATAATAATGTTAAGTAAATGTGAATGGGCTAAAAATGGAATCCCTAGAAATGCGTTATAACCCCAAACAAGGAGCCCCTCCTCTTACTCCCCACATAAGCTGACCCCTCGCTCTCCAGTGTCTTAACAGCTTTTGTTTTGCAAATGTGTCAATCTCTCAGTTGAAGTCATCCCCCAGCCAGAAGTGAAATCTACAACTCAACTCTGCATTGAAGAGTTTATGTAACAGTGTGTTCTAAAGAATTATATAATGCACTTGTTGGTTTATCTCATTTGAAATACATGCATTTGATGTGTGTCCTTAGTCTACAATGATGTAAATATATTATGAAATAAGGAATCTTGGGTCTTGTAGACAGTGCTTAAAGAGAAAATATTTATGTATAATAAAGAAATATTTTTAACTTCATGTGTAAAACACTTGATGTGTGTGACATTAATTTCATATAAATGCATATATTTGATCTGTGTCAGTAACAATCTGTGTAAATTCATTATGAAGTAAGACATGTTAGTTGTAAAACTTAGTGCTAAAAGATAAATTATTTATGTTTGTTGTTATAATTATCCTGGTGTGACATACACGCGATGTATGCATTATAAATGTGTCACAGAAGTAAGACCAAAATAATATTAACTGGAAATGTACCCAACATGTTACAGAATGTGTGCAGTTCAAATATTAGACGGTATAAAAAAGACGTGTGGGAGAGAAAGAGTGAGTATGTCTGTGTGTGTGTGCCTAGTACCTGTCAGTGCCAACATCCCCACAAGATTTCATAATTTAATTGGTTTATGTTAATTCTATGTGAACTGATTACGCTCACTTTACATAATTCAAGGGCAAAATAATACAAGCTACGATGATATACATAATTAAGCACATCTTTCTAAAGTTTAATAAAATAAAATATGGGTTAGTAGTACTACATTATACAGTACATGTAAAAGTAAGCACAGAACACAGACTTGACATTTACTATTCGGCTTGAATTCATTCTAAACAACAAATGTTTATATGGGCTTTTGAATATTAATTTGGTTCTGTTAATATGATTTCTTTTTAACTTACAGATAGTGTTTTCTTGTATTCTCCACTGACTGCAATAATCAAATCTAGCCCACTGGCAAGGTACAGTTGACTGCTACATTTTCGTTGACTGCAAAAATGAGCTGTGACACGTCCGCCCCTAAAACATGTGGTTATAGAGCCACTAAGAGGTCAAGAGCAGAAAATACATGTTGCCGCCTCAACTGCGGCGGTACACACTGCAGCAAAAAACTTATTCTGTAGTTTTCTTCAAAAAAACACAAAATACTCCGCAAATTGCATTGCAAATTTTTTGAAAAGCCACAGTAAAATCAAGCATTTTTGGCTGAAACACTGACAAAAACTCTGTGAAAACCTGCATGGATTGAGTGTTGAAGACAAGCCTGACATATTTCCCTATGCCAGGGACTACAATCACCTGGAGGATCATAATTAAGATTTTGCCTGGTAGCAGGGTTTTCACATCAGTCTGCAGAGAGGTTCTTTCCATTACAACCACAGAAGCAATGTAAATATTTCCAGATGAGATTTTTCCAAATGGTGGAATGTGTAACCAAAAAGATTTTCATGTTTTGTTTATGCCGATTAAGTTTTTATACTGATATTAGCGTTATTTTTTTAACAGTGCAAAGTGTATACACTTATTATTGTATTTCAGATTGGGACAGAGTGTTCTGTATTTTGGAATAGGTGCTGTTCCCTTTTAAAGGGAACTCCACGTTGCATTAGCTGAACGCTGTGGGAAACACCCTCACACGTGACCGGTATCTGAAGCTTGTGTAACATCATGCCTATTTGTAGGCCTGCCGTGATCAGGTGACGTGGCAATTAAGCGCGTCGCATGATATATAAATGACACCTGCATACCATGCCGTCAGCCTCATTATCTTCAGCGAGACTGCATGTCAGTCATTTGTGTAACGCTCTCAAAAAGACACAAAATTTCCTCTCTATCCCCCCTCTCCCAAAAAAAATCTCTTTCTTTTCTTTCCCTTTAAAAAAAAAAAGAAGAAAAATATGAGTGAGAGAATTCATGAAGTGTGTTACGCCTTGCTCCCGTTTCATCATGGGGAGGACGGACGCACTTTATGTGTGAAGTGTCTAGGGATGGAGCACACCAGGGCAGCCCTCGAGAGGTCTGACTGTGCGCATTGTGAATGACTTACAAATAGGCAGCTCAGCTCGCGACTCGGTCCCTTCTAGGCCAAAGCGAGCTGGGTTTCAGAGCCTTGCGGATCTGGGCTGGCCGCAACCAAGGCAGCCAGATGGCTCAGGTCCTGGGGATCTCGTATGGATCTGGAAAAGGAGCCAGAGACGAGCGCTGCTCTATCTCTTGTTCTGTCTTCCGGGTCTGGCTCTCTGCTGGATTTTGGAGCTTGTGTCACGACTACTCCTTCCGCTATGGAAAGCCAAAAAAAAAAAACCCAAACACACACAAAAAAATTCCTCTCTGACTCTGAGCTGCTTCAAGTCATTACTAAGGTTGGATGAGCTTAACTATGGGGCGGCCACAGTCATGGCCTACTACTAGGCCTGATCTGAGAATGGTCATAAAGGCCAAGCAGACAAAGGAGGAGTGGTCCTGAGAGGCCGTGGAGGGCTATATCAGGGGACATAAGGTTGTTGGGGTAGTTAGCCCCTAGTATTACTGTAGGGCCTCAACTAGCCAAGGCTGTCCCACATTTTCAGTGTTCTCTGGTCAGCGAGCTGTCACAGGGCAACAAAAATCTGATGCTTTCCCTCCAGTAGAATGTGGAAAATTTAACGTCACTAAAGGACCATCTGGCAGCATGGAAACTACTGCCAAATGTGTCTCCATGGGTTTTTTCTACCATAGAAAGTGGTTATCGGGTCCAATTCAGGGCTCGACCCCCCCAGTTCCGAGGTGTGCTCACTACAGTAGTCAGCACAGACCACAGCCCGAAGTTAGCACAGGAAGTAAGATCCCTCTTGGACAAATGGGCCATAGAACATGTACCCTGTTCCCTGAGGGAGGGAGGTTTTTACAGCCGTTATTTCCTGGTCCATAAAAGAATAGAGTATGCAGCCAATTTTAGATCTGCATCATCTGAACTGTAATCTACGGACATACGGGTTCAAGATGCTGATGCCCAATCCTATCGTTCCACAGATACAGTTTGAGGACTGGTTTGTGACGGTAGATCTAAAAGGTCTATATTTCCACATAGAAATATTGCCCAGTCACAGAACGATCCTGAGATTTGCATTTGGAAGCAACGCATACCAATATCGGGTTCTTCCCTTCGGGCTAGCTTTATCCCCTCGCACCTTCACAAAGTGCATGGATGTCTTTCTGGCTCCATTGTGACTCCAGGGCATCCATGTACTAAACTACTTGGATGACTGGTTAATTCTTGCACGATCCAGGGAACTGGCAGTTCAATATTGAGATATTGTTCTCGCCCACATGAAGAGCTTGGGGCTCAGGTTGAATCTCAGAAAAGTGTGCTTTCTCCAGTGCAGTGGACAACTTTTCTAGGGGTTATAAGGATTCTGCTACTATGAGGGTGTTTCTATCCCCAACATGCGTAGGGTCAATCCTATGAACATTGAGCAAGTTAAAGCTGGATTTTGGCATCCCATCCAGTCTCTACAAGAGACTGTTGGAGCTTATGGCAGCAGCAGCCAACATCATACCGTTGGGACTATTGCACAGGAGGCTGTTTCAGTGGTGGCTGAAAAGTTGGGGGTTTCGTCCAAAAACAAAACCTCTGAGAATAATCAGTGTCACGTTTCGATGCCTACGTGCTATTAGAATTTGGAAGTGTCCAGGGTTTCTAGCCTTGGGTTGCACTCTAGGGGTTTCTCCTTATTGCAAGACGGTAATGACAGACACCTCCCTCACAGGCTGGGGCACAGTCTTAGATGGCTCTCCAGCTCACTGTCTCTGGAGCAGCCCTCATCTGGAGAGGTATATAAATTGCCTAGAAATGGGGGCCATATTTGTAGCACTGAAATTCTTTCTTCCTCAATTGAGAGGTCACCATGTGTTGACAGACAACACAGCGGTGGTCTCAAATATCGGCCACAAGAGGGGATTATGTTAATGCCCCCTGTTCAGGCAGGCACAACTAATTCTTCTCTGGGCAGAGGGAAAGTCTTTGTCAGAGAGTGCAATGTGCATTCTGGGCAACTAGAATGTGGAGGCAGACATCCTGTCGAGGCAGGGGCTGAGGCCCAGGGATTGTGGTAGAGTCCATTTGGTGGAGGTTTGGCCAAGCGGAAGTGGATGTGTGCGCCTCCGAGGAGACAACACACTGCCCGCTGTGGTTCATCCTCACTCCTCTCGCACCATTAGGGCTGTACGCCATGGTACACATGTGGCCAAGGTCACATCCATATGCTTTTCCCCCAATCGCTCTGCTCCAACAAGTTCTAGGAATAGTTCGCCAATATTGTCTCCATCTGCTGCAAGTAGCTTCTAGTAGCACCTTATTGGCCAGCTCGAATATGGTTCTCAGAGACAATATCCCTGCTAGACGGCACTCCTTCTGAGATTCCCATCCTCAGGGATCTACTTTCTCAAGCTGGAGTGCTGAACCATGGAAACTGTGGGTCTGGCCCCTGAGGGGCACCAGCTCATAGATTCTGCTCTCACAACTGAGGTTGTGGAGACCATGTTGAATACTAGAATGCCATCCATGACAAAATTGTATGCGCTCAAGTGGCAACTTTTTATCTCGTGGTGTGAGGAACGTCAGCTAGACCCAGCGAACTGCACAACAGCTACAGTCCTGGAGTTCTTACAAGGACGTTTCTCAGTGGGGTTGGCTCCACCTACAATCAGGGTCTACGTGGCCACCATTTCACCAGATCATGGCAGGCCTATAAATAGGCATTATGTTACACAAGCTTCAGATACTGGTCACACACGAGGGCGCTTCCCACAGCATTCAGCTAACACAATGTTTCGTTCCCTTCTCAGGGAACAGGGTGTATAACCCAGACGTTTTTCTCACTCCCTGATTCACTGGGAGGCTTAGGCACTGTTTACACTAGTGTGTTTTTGTTTTAAAACGCATAACGTTTGCTACAGTTACGCCTGTCATCTACACTACTTCAGCGTTTTCGACCCTCGAGAACGGAGACTTCTGGCAACGCAGAAGACCCTATTTTAGATTGAAAACTCCTGGCTCGTTTTTCAGTGTAAACAGATCAAAACGAAGACTTTTGAAAATGAAGGCAAGGCTGCCCACATTCGCTCCCTGATTGGGTCTTCTGGATCATTGCATATCCTTCCCTGATTCGTCAGGCTCCTACCATATGACCATTATGCTACCTTAATCGTATACCCAACAACATGGAGACTGAACTGCAAGCTTTGCTGGCTTTGTTGTCATTCTTAGCAGCTATTGTGCAGTTACATTCTGTATTTTATAATACTGCAGCTGCCTACATGCGCAATAGGCAAGCTATAATTAGAGCAATCGGCAACAAATCTCATTTCAAGCACCGTAAGCCCTACATGGAACGCCGCTTTGTTGTGCCTGCCAGTGACTAGCAATCAAGTTCCTGTTTACACTTGTATGCGCATGCCTAGTGTGCATGAGATTGTTTCTGAAACACAGCAGGAACGCCAGTGTGGATGAGGATCGTTTTAATTTTAAAACACATTAGTGTAAACAGGGCCTGAGTTGCTTATCATACTGACTACAACTGGGAGAATTGTGTTATGGGATGATATAAAAACAGCTGTATGCACATTTGTAACCAGTATACACACTGTGAGGAATAGAGTGTAGAGACAGATGCAAGTGCAGTTCAGCGCTTTAATAAGAGCAAGTGGAAATATCCCAATTTGAAGGCAAGATCAATGTCAAAAAACAGGCATAGTTAAGGTGATAAACAAACAGAACAAACTATAACACGAGAATAAACATTCTGGCCATGTTTGTAGGCCGCGGTGTGTTCTGGGAGTTGGACTTTGTGGATTGTGTGGGCCTGACACACTGTATTTTCCTACTGTGAGCTTGAAGCACTCAGAAGTAAACAAAGTATTGTCTACCTAACAGTGGCTTCCCGGGCTCATGATAAATTAAGCTTAATAAAAAATACTTGCTTGAGCAATTCTGAGTCCTGGTTAGTGAAATACAGTGGTGATTAAAAGATTTTTAACCTTTTAGAATTTTCTATAGTTCTGCATATGTCATTTAAATACCGGAAAAAGACTAGAGACTACGATTTCCATTAGCCACTGCACCTCACCTGATCATATCACATGACTGTCTGCACCTTATTCATGTTTGGGATGAATGAGCACTTGTATATAAGTTAGGATTTGCACTGCACACATTGTCTTTCGTTTGTCTTTCTTTGCAGTTGTTTCCTGTTGCTGCGTTAAGGTCATTGTTCTATGTTTGTTCCCTAGCCTTTGTGTTCTATAATTCCTGTTCTGTGTTTTGTTTTCATTTTATTAAAACTTTATCTGCACTTGCATCTGTCTTCATATCCATTACATAGCATGCATAAATTATCTAAAACCATAAGATTTTCACACAAGTCCTCATAGTAGACAATGAGAACCCAATTAAACAATTGTACAAAAATATAATAGTTGGTCATTTATTTATTGAGGAACATTATCCAATATTACATATCACTGATTGGCAAAAGTATGTGAATCTCTAAGATAGATTCAAGGCTGGATTATCCATATATGGGATTGCGCGAGTGCCCTTTGGCACCAGCCAGTGGGGGCACCAAATGATTAAGATAAAGACTATATCTTTGTGATTTTTTTTTTTTATTTAGATACTTGTGATATTTTTTCTACATATAATTTACAGGAAGACATGAAACAGATACAAAATTAATAGTTAATACAATATATATATTCAGCAAAAAAAGAAATGTACTTTTTTCAGGACATTGTATTTTAAAGATAATTTTGTAAAATCCAAATAAGCTTTACAGATCTTTATTGGAAAGGGTGTAAACAATGTTTTTCATGCTTGTTGAATGAACCATAAACAATTATTGCACACGCACCTGTGGAACAGACTTTAACAGTAACAATTTACAAGCGGTAGGCAATTAAGGTCACAGTTGCAATAACTTAGGCCACTAAAGAGACCTATCTTCTGTAGACACCTCATCTGAACCAATAGGAGCTTCCATGTCCTGTCCATAGCCTTCAATAGCCAATGGGAATCCATGCTGAAGGGAAGTGCCTTCCCCCATTCCTTCGTGAATAGCTTAAGGCTATTGCAACCGATTGTGTGGATGACTGGTGCATTGTACAGCCAATGAAATTCTGAAAAATATGATATGCTGCTTCAAGGATGAGTTTCAACACTTCAATTTAAAAGTTCCTGCATAAAGCTGTGTAACCAGTGGCAAGAAGGCATGTAAAAGTGTGCAAAGATTTCAATTATAAATATACATATGAATATACATTTTGTAGATTGCTGGATATGTGATATGATAACTCTTAGTGTCACCTTTCATTAGTGCCCAAAATTCTGAGAAAAATCAAGAATAGTAGCCTTTTTATCCTAGGTATGCGTACATGGTAACCAAGGCCCCTTTGGAGTCTCCAAAAGGTGATTTTTGTAAAACGCATGGACATGCCGTTAGAAAAACATATGTAAAATATTCATTTTATTTGGTATTTTTATCATATTTGAACTTGGACTAGGAAAGGCTTCATGCTGTGGTCCAGTTGTGTTTTCCAGCTAATAGCTCTCAGCTGTAGTCATCTGCAGGCATCTGTATGCAAAAAAATTAGGCATTTTAGACTAATTTTATAGGAGATTTAAGAGTCTCCCTGAACATGTGCCAGTCAGTGTGCTCAAAACAGTCTTAATGAATGTCCGCCATTCTTTGGTAGAACAACTTGCATGCCTGGAGTCATTGTCTTGCTGCATGACCCATTTTCTCTTGAGATTCAGTTCATAAACAGATGTCCTGAGATTTTCCTTTAGAATTTGCTGATAAACTTCAGAATTCAAGTCAAGTCACGTGGCTTTATTGTCATTTCAACCATATACAGCTAGTACACTACACAGTGAAACAAAGCAATGTTTCTCCAGGACCATGGTACTACGTAAAACAACACAGGACTACAAGAGACTACACAGAACTAAATAAGACCTACACATTTTGACAAAGTACATGTGCAAACAGCACAAGAGAGTACATTAACTACTAAAACAGTACAATAGGGACAGTAAGAGCAGTTCCAACCAGTACACAGTTCTACTACAGAAGTGTCAGTCTTCACAGAAAGTAGAGGTGCTGCTGGGATTTCTTGGTTATAGAGCTGGTGTTGAGGGACCAGCCAGGTGACACCAAGGAGTTTGGTGCTCTTGATGATCTCCACGGAGGAGCCATTGATGTTCAGCGGAGTGTGGTCGCTCTCTGCTCTCCTGAAGTTAACCATCTGTTTTGTTTTGTCCACACTTAGAGACAGGTTGTTGGCTCTGTACCAGTCCATTATCCACTGCACCTCCTTTTTCTTGATGAAGAAACCCACCACAGTTGTGTCATTGGCAAACTTGGTGTGATACGAGCTGTGCATTGCTGCACAGTCATGAGTCAGTAGAGTGAACAGCAGTGCACTAAGCACACAGCCCTGGGGGCCCCCATGCTCAGTGTGGTGGTGCTGTTTCTAATCCAGACTGATTGAGGTCTTCCAGTCAGGCAGTCCAAGATCCAGTTGCAGAAGGAGGTGTTCAGGGCCGGAAGGCTCAGCTTTCCCAATCAGGTGCTGAGGAATGATTGTGTTGAATGCTGAACTGAAGTCTATGAACAGCATTTAAACGTAGGTGTTCTTTTTATTCAGGTGGGTGAGCGCCAGATGTATGGTGGTGGCAATGGCATCGTCTGTTGAGAAGTTGGGATGATAAGTGATTTGCAGGGGGTCCAGAGAGGGGGCAGCAGAATCTTTATGTGCCTCTTGAAGCACTTGATGACGGATGTGAGTGCAACAATACGGTAGCCATTGAGGCAGGATGGTGAAGACTTATTCAGCACGGGGACAATGCTGGTGGCCTTGAAGCACGTTGGCATGACCGTGCTGCTCAGGGAGATGTTGAAAATGTCAGTGAGAACATCTGCCAGCTTGTCAGCACATCCTCTGAGCACTCCATCACAAATGTTGTTTGGTCCAGCAGCTTTCCATGGATTGACTCTGTGTAGAGTTTTCCTCACATCAACCCTGGTCGACACAGTACCTGGTCCTTGGTTGGAGGGGTGGGGGTGGTCTTACTTGCTACCACATCATTCTGCACCTCAAACCGAATATAGAAGTTGTTCAGCGCATGTGGAAGGATATGATGTTGTGCTGTAGTCGCTGATGGCCTGAATGCCCTGCCGTATGTGCCGCGTGTCACTGCTGTCCATGAAGTGGCTGTGGATTTTCTGTGTGTATGTGCTTTGCCTCTCTGATGGCCCGGGACAGTTTGGCCCTCGCTGTTTTTAAGGCTCCCTTGTCTTCTGCTCTGAAGGCAGAGTCTCTGGACATGTGCCAGTCAGTATGCTCAAAACAGTCCTAAATAGCAAAAATAGTAATGTAAATGCACAAGCCACCACTGAGAGCCTTACCACACAGGCCTGCGTTTCTGTTGGCATGAAACAAGGGGAGCTAATCTGGCTGAATGGCAGCATCCAGAAGTCTGTTACTGAGCAATGTCTCCATGAAAACAAATACACATCAGTCTCTAAACTCACGCTGTGTAGTCTGCTGGATTCAGATGTAGTCAAATTTATTGTCCAGGCAGCAGACACTGGAAAGTAGGATGGACAGGAGAGCCAGCTGGCTAGAGTTTTTAGCCTATCATCTGCTTCCTTGCACACCACTTACGATGTCCCCTTCCCTGTTCACCAGGCGACGCAGAGGACTGGAGGCCTCGTCCCCGCAGCAAGCCAAGATTGCGTTACTTCTCCAGCAAATCATCATGCAGATTGGTTGTTGCATGATTTCTGAACTTAAGCAGTGTCTGGTGATGGTGAACAGGAACACCAGTTACTCAGATGTCCATGTGCCATTAAAAAATCGGAATAAGAAATGAAAATAGCACAATTTTGGATCCGGAGAGGCTGCTGCATGCCACTGACATGACACCATCTTGGATCTTCATTGTTCAATCATGATCGCAAGCTTTTGTCTCATCCGTCCACAAAACATTTTTCCAACTGCCTTCTGGCCTCTTGATCTTTAGTAAATGCAGACAGGCAGCAATGTTCTTTTTGGAGAGCAGTGGCTTTCTCCTTGCAACCCTGCCATGCACACCATTGTTTTTCAGTGTTCTCCTGATGGTGAACTCATTAACATTAACATTATGTGAGAGAGGCAATATGAGAGAGGCCTTTAGTTGTTTAGAAGTTACCTGGGTTCCTTTGTGACCTTGTGGACTATTACAAGTCTTGGAGTGATCTTTGTTGGCCAACCACTCCTGGGGAGGTTAACAATGGCCTTGAATTTCCTCCATTTATATACAATCTTTAGAGATGGTTTGTTAACCTTTTCCAGCCTGATGGCCATCAACAACTCTTTCTGAGATCCTGAGAAATCTCCTTTGTTAATGCCATGATACACTTCCACGAGCATGTGTTGTGAAGCTCAGACTTTGATAGATGCCTGTTCTTTAAACAAAACGGGGTGCTCACTCACACCTGATTGTCATCCTATTGAATGAAAATACCTGACTCTAATTTCACCTTCAAATTAACTGTTAATCTTAGCAGGCCCGAATTAGCACAGTGTGATGCCCTAGGGCAGGGGTTCCCAAACTTTTCCAAGGCAAGGCCCCCCAGATGGCATTAACATTTGACCGAGGCCCCCCTTTTGCTCTTTACATTACATTACATTAGGAATTGATTGTGTGTGTGTGTGTGTGATTGTCTGAGAGTGAGAAAGAGAAAACATACTAGTGGGAGGGATGGGCACACCAAATTGTTGAGGCCCCCTGGGCGGCCCCTGGTGGCCCCCATTTTGAAAACCCCTGCCCTAGGGTAACCACACTTGAAGTGCCCCCCTCCCACTTAAAACACGTAAAAAAGTGAAATTTACTTTGGCTATAAAGACCATAGATTTACATGAACCTTTAGCTAAAGTACAGGCTCATCACATATGCAAAAGAAAAATGTAAGGGCTAGCCAAAAAACCTGACACCACAGATAGACATGGACCTACAAATGTCATTCTAGCCCTTACACTAATGCTCAAATCTGAATACAACTCACATGCCAATGCAACTTATCATGGTAAATATTATTATTTCCTGTATGAGGACTACATGTAAAACCATTACAAATTATGTAAAAAAAATAATAAATCATTGCACGCGTATAATCATTGCACCAAATATGCAAGCCCAAGAAAAACTGTTGCAAGCAACCATATCAACAGCTGATTTCAGCACCACAGAGACACACAGCAGCAAAACACAAACAGCAAAATATACACTGACTTGTGTGCCGCCCTGCTTTCAGAAGTCTAATAAAGTTTATTTACTTAATTAGATTTTTTATTATTACTTTATTTTATTTATTATTCTTTATTGCAGCACACATGAGAGTGCTCAAAATAAGAATCTCATTGAACAATGAACCTTCTGCATATGACAATAAACTTAAAGTCTTTGAATCATAAATAGGGAACTTAATTTATTTTTTATATATAGTAAGTGTTTAATAAACTCCAAGAACCCCTTGGTGGGTCCAGAATTATATTCTTCACTCTTACAACTTCCAGTCACACACTAACACATACACTAGCATATTACTACTTACAAACAGGTGCTTTACTTATAAATAAGACTCAGGTCTTATTCCTTGATATCACTAATAATGATATTTAAGTATAATATTTGGGAACTTCAGCCAGCAGCCTAAACTTCACTTTCGAGAAAAACTCTGAAATTCCTCTTTTCACTTAGTTACCACAAGGGCCTACACCACCCTACATTGATTACTAAATACTGGCATGGAACATTGCACAGAAGAAGCAAACACCACAAACTTCCTAGTAAACACTTACTTCTCCAAGACTGATTTCTAAAATAGAGCTGGAAGAAAAGCACACTGACTTTCTGTGTAATATCCAGTAAAAAGAGTTCCCTATTTTTTACTGAAATGATACCCTGGTGCTGTCAGAATTAAAAAGAAGTAGCATTTCTCATCATTTGGACTCACAGGGATTGTGCAAAGGTCTGGCATCTCCACACGGCAGCAACCCTTCTTCTTGTTGTCTGTTCTCTCATTGCAGGAGGGACCTGAGAAAAAGTACACATTGGAATAGTAAATTTCCTTTAAGGAACAAGTACTCCAGTCCAGTGGGAAAAGCCCACTAATCGGTCTCCTTTCATCTGTTTTTGAATGCAACACAGCTTGATAATTTTTCAGAAATATCTAGGGGCTCAGAGAGGTCAGGTAGGGCATGTTTAATCTGAATTGGAATTATATCCTAAATCACCATGTCAAATAAACATAAAAATGCTTGTAGGATAGGAGTTGCCAATGGTACATGATAGACTACTGATTGGCCAAAACAATAACACAACTCTTGACACTAGGTTGAATTACTTATTCACAGCTAATGTGACATGAAAATGTTTGAAGTGAAAAGGAAGACTTTATCCTGAAAAGTAAGTACTAAATGAGCGATTTTTAATAAAAAATAATTGTGGCTTCACTAAGAACTTCACAGATTGTGCCTTTGTCCGTATTAGCAGACCACCAAATTCTTTTGGTGCTCACCTACCTTTGCACAAAGCTTCTCTTTTTAAGGAACCTCCACTTATCTCCTACATTTAAGTCACTCCTATATGCAAAGACATATTTCTCATGAATGAATTAGATGATCTGCCTAATGGAACCTGCAGCACTCTTGCATGCAACCATTGTAGATGTTCCACGTGTAAATGTATTAATACAGCCACTAAAAATCACAGGCCCTAAAGGATCATCACTCCTCATGCATCACTGCAGGAGTTGTTTGATGTCATTGATGTAAGAGATCTGAAGCCAGAAGCAGGAATAGGAAGGGTATTGTCTTGAAACTTAAGTTTGACACTTTCGAGATGGCAGTGGTGGCGGTGGAACAGGTGGCAGTAGAGATGACCTCCAATAGGATCAGTTAGAATTGGATATGGGTACAGTGTGTGTGTCTAAAGTTAGCATTTTAAATTATGACTACTATATCTTAAATTATGCATAATATAGCAATTTTTTTGTTTTATCAGAAATTAGCTGTTTACATATGTGTGCATTATGTTCTGTACTTTAATTTTGTATTGCAGATGAGTTATGGAGAGCAGGCAAGCTAGACATAGAAGGCAATGAGAAAGAAGATGGTTTAGGGACTTTGGAATCAGGACCAAAGCATGTTAGTCTCAAACATTTTCCAATCACCAGATTTGGCCTACAAAGGAGATTCTTTCAGCAGAAATGGTTTGACTCTTTTGAATGACTGGAGTACTCTGTTAGCAGAGAACACATTCTGCTATGCTTTCAGGGTCAATGGGAAGCATCCAGCAGGAAATAACAAAGATTCTCTGGAAGATTCATTGGAAGCTTTTCAAACTGGAAACGAGCTTTGGACAGTTTAAGAAAGCATGAACCAAGTTCAGGACACAAGTCTTCAGTGCTTGCTTGGAAGAATTATAAAAGCAGTTTAATACAAGGCAGTATTGTTGAGAAAATGAATGTGCCACAAACTGGTGACATCATTGAGAGATGTGAATATGTGTGCTGAATTGTTGCCGTCACCAGCTTTTTACGAAGGCAATGTATTTCTTTTAATATGCAGCTGAAATTACTTGCCATGAAGCTTGCACCGTTAAGTTTTTTATTAGAGTATAGTATCAGATATGAATGTAGGATTATCCTCATTAAAAGCATAAATATTGTCATATGTTGTCCAAACAAAGTTCCTGTATTTAAAATAAACCGTCCCACTAGGTCCAACTGCTGATATTCTGGGATAAATGGTAAATGTTTACTAATCAAGATAGCTGCACCCAAAGGATGTAAACTAAACCTTCCCTAACCGATATCTCTTTAGATTTATGTGTTCTGTAGCTAGCAAGTGTGTTTCTCTTTTTTCCAAAATACAAAAATTTTGTATGTTTTGATAACATGGTTCAGACCTTTAACATTCCAAGTACAAGTACTTTATAGAACCTTTGAATTATTTTATTGTGTAGCCAAAACATTTACTGAAGTGATTTTTTGTTAACAGTAACATCTGATACAGACCCTTACGCAGCCAAACCCACCTTCAGCCTTGTGACCAACAGCAAGGCCATTTGATTTTGAATAACACTCTTCACTGAGCCCTACACACAGAGAGTATGATCGGTCATGTGATGCAGAACGCAAATTAAATTGAACTTTTGCCCCATCAGCTATCTACCAGAAGTTTGACAAAGAAACCAAGGTTGGTCAATTATATATGTGCCTTTCACACCAACACGTATATGTCTATAGACTTACAACTGAAAATATTTTTTTAAAACAAGGGTTACATTATTAAGAATTAACAAGGGTTACATTATTCATTTGATGATTCCTGTTGGATTTCTTTTAAGAAAGTCTCCGTAACCTCCAGCAAGGAAAACTTCTTTATGGCCCACAAACTTGACACCTTGTTGTGACCTCACTGCTTTAATAACTGCCTGTTTATCTGTGAAGTGGAGAAAACACACTGCAAGGTTTTCCATGTTGTGCTGCAGAGTATGATGAGCTCGCTCAATTTCCATTGGCAAGTCTTTAAACAAACAGGCAGCCAAGTTGATTTCCAAAAATTTGCAAAGTGTCTCAGGATCCTCTGCATTCCCTGGCAGGCCGACAATTCTTACATTCGCCCATAGATCCCCCAAATCTTGTCTCGCATCTGTGCAACGGTGGCAGTAAGTGAAGTTAGCTCGGTTAATTGGTTGTTAGCAATCTTCTATTGTAGACATTCAGTTTTCAGTGTCAGTCAGACAACTTTCATTTGACTCCACTGTTTCTGTCAAGCTGTTAACAGACTCTCTTGGCAACAAGACAGAACTGCTAATGTCACCCAAAAGGTTGTTGAACAAGTCTAGACATTAATTTATCTCAGCGTGATTAGCTTGGATCTCAGTTAGCACCATGTCAAGAATGCTATCTGTCTGATCAGATTCTGTGTTATCGACATCCTTTTTGGAAGTGCACAGCAAATCAGGAATTCTGATGTTGCTGTAAAAGGGCATGGCTATGCCAGAATCGGTGCGGAACTCCAACTCAGCGGCCCCACAGCCCCTTAGCACACAGCAGCCACTTCGGGTCCACTAATATGGTAAAATTTACGTGTAGCCCACACCAGTTTGGACATGTTTTAAACAGATGTACATCGGAAGCACTGGTGTACATGTCTATCATCGTCAAATTCTGCAGAACAAAGCTCAGGAGGAATAAACAACGGGTTGTGAGTTGAGCCACGCGACCTCAGGGCTATTACAAGAACCAGGACATGGTGCTGCAGTATTGCCTGATACCACTGGCCAGAAGAGAGGGTGCCAGAAACAGTGTGCGAGGCAGCGGAAGAGCATAGAGTACTAAGCCAAAGGCTAACCCAAGCCGTCTGGCTCTACCATCCATTCACCTCTTCAATGTTCACTCTCTTGACAATAAACTGGCCCTTCTCAAACTACAGCTATCCAGCATGAAATCAGGGACTGTTGTGTTTTTATTTTTATGTAAACTTCATATTTCAGGACTGTTTTGAGCACACAGACTGGAATATATTCAGAGAGGCTGCATACCACAACAACACAGACTTGGAGGAATACACACCAACAGTGACTGGCTACATCAGCAAATGCATAGATGATGTGCCTTCCTTCAAGATTATCACCACACGTGCAAACCAGAAACTGTTGATGAAAACCCGAAACTCTGCCTTCAGGTCTGATGACAAGGCAGCCCTCTGCACAGCAAGGACCAATCTGTCCCGGGGTATCAGAGAGGCAAAGCACAACTACGCAAAAAGAAGTCGCAGTCACTTCACAAACACCCACAACACATCACCATCACAGACAAGTGGTGTATCTTTATAGTTTGTGATGGCCTGAATGCCTTGCCACATATGCCTTGTGTCCTTGGTGTTTAGGAAGTGACTATAGATTCTTTCTGCATAGTTGCACTTTGCCTACTTTTGAATTAAAGTGGTTTTCAATTTGTAATTCCAAACTCACTTGGCACTTAAGCTGGTGTTCTAGTTGTAATTTCCAGCTCGCTTTGGACTTGTTGTTGTTGTTTAAATTGCTGTTTAACTTTTGCATTTAATTTAATTTCCACATAAACAGCCTTCTCAGTGCCCTCTCACATGCTCCTCTCATTTCAGACATTACTCAAAGCAGAGCAGTGACTTTCATAATCGTTGATTCTTATGTCCATCTCAGACTTTGTGTCAGCGTATATGCTACAGATCCACTACTGTTTCTGTATCTTTTTTTCTGATTATTAACAGTGGTGTTTGTTTTCTTATATGCATTTTTGTTTTGTGCTACAGTAGCTCTTCTGTGGGATCTGCCTTCGTTCCCCATGAGCCTTGGGTGCCCATGACCCTATCGCTGGTTCAATGGTTTTTCTTCCTTGGACCACTTTTAGCAGGTACTAACCACTGCATACCAGGAACACCCCACAAGACCTGCAATTTTGGAGATGCTATGACTCAGTCGTCTAGCCATCACAATTGACCACTGTCATTCAGATCCTTACACTTGCCAATTTGTCTTGGTTCCAACACGTCATTTTACCTCTGTAATGTGCACACTCTTGTTTCCTGTTGAAAAACACTCACTGCCTCAGTCATATCCTGCCAACAATGCCACTTGATAAATTGTGACATATTTTTCTCCTTAATAAAGATTCAAGTGCAAACTTGGTGAAGAGGAATAGATCTATTGAAGCTTCATTTGCATACACGTGTTGTCCGTTCAAGGTTCAGTCCTCAACTGCCCACATACTACAAAACCTTTTCCAAAAGCATCTTACCTAGGCTTCTAACTCAAGGTCGGCACAAAAATAAAGCTGTCATCTAGGCCCTGGCAAACACATTCCTTTGCTGAATAGATGCCCAGTGAAGGTTTTCATTAAAACATGAGTCTTGAGAAATATTTTGCATGCTCCAGTAAGTCTGGAATTTAAATTTCATACAGTACTGAATACTGATTAGAGGTCAACCGATTAATCAACCTATAGTTTTTAAAATTGATACTAAATGAAAATATAACACTCAAAGTAAAATATGCGGAACTTTATTACAAAAAACAGGACTGACCGTACCATGAAAATGTACTGTACTTTTTTTTAAATGAAATAAATATATACATTTTAATATATTAAATAAATAAATAACATGCTTAACATGCATTTCCATCCATCTCTGTTCACCGAACATGACATGGTAACATTCATGTAAACAGAATGGGAATTACTGAGGTCAGCAAATATGATAGAGGTCCATATATCTTATGATAAGGCCATAAGGTAATTATAGTGACAAGCCTAATCACAAACAGAGGTGGGTAGTAACGCACTACATTTACTTAGTTAAATTTACTTGAGTAACTTTTTGAAAAAATATTTTTTTAAGAGTAGGTTTAACTGGTCATACTTATATTCTTGATCGAGTTAATTTTTAATCACAGAAATGTACTTTTACTTCCCTATGTATGTAGTTTTGAAAATTAGTTTATATCACGTATAATGAGGTCACGAGTCTTGCAATACGCTGCAGTGGTTCAAGTGCGTACGCAACAACCAGTCACATTTTCAGCAGCTCAGTCCTGAACAGGGGGAAGAAACGAGTGTGTCTAGGGAGACAGGACACACACACAAACTCTCACTCACTCTCTACACATACTTTGTTCTGTTCCATAGTCTGTTCTCTTGTCTTGCTTAAATGCAGATGCTGACAAGTTTGTGTTGTTAATATGTTGTGAAAATAAAGACTGTCAACTGTTTAGAAAATGTTTGTTTTTTGCGGTGTGTGTATGAAAAATTTTGTGTTGAAAATGACAGGTTCTGTGTTATTGTACCCATCACAGGACTGGGATATGCTGCTTCATCTTGAACCCAGATTTTATATCATATAAACAGAACAGACATTTTCATGGAAAGGTGTGACTTACAGTTCTCCATGCAGTTCAGGATTTTCCCTTTATTTTAATCAGATCCGAAGTAACTAGTAACTTGCTACTTGAGTAGTCTTCTCATTGTGTACTTAATTACTCTCACTCAAGTAATTATTAACATCATTACTTTTACTGTTACTTGTGTAATTATTTTCATAAGTAGTCTTATTTGTGCTTGAGTAAAATTTTTGATTACTCTACCCACTTCTGATCACAAATAAAGCTACTACTAATGACGGAGAAAGAATGACTAAAAGTCCTGCACTCAGCACACTGAACAAACTGATTGTTTGCCATGTTAAATGTTCCGTAATGGAAGTTTTGTTGAGATTATTTTAAACAGATCCTTTGTGAATGGTCTCTGTTTGCTGACTTTAGGAAATGAGAATGTGTCATGTAAGGAAGGTTAGGACAGATGCAATCGCAGTTAAGAGCTTTATTCAACAGCATAATATCCAGAGGGCAAGGTAAAAGGCACCAACAAAGACAGGCACTGGTCAGGCGATCAGGAAAACAGGCTAGAGCAGATACGACAGAAATCCAAGACAATGGCAAATCAGAATCAAAAACCAGACAACTACCACAATAGCAAGACTTGGTAAATGGCAGCAACTAGTGTGGTGTGATTGTGCGTGTAATTAGGAACAGGTGTGTGTGATTAGTCCACAGGAGATGGTGACGTGTCTGTGTGTACTTTTGGGAGTTGTAGTCGTCGGCTATTTTTGTAGTTTGCAGTGCATTCTGGGAAGTTTTGACAAAATGAGGCAGATGGGGAAAATAAAAAAACATCAAAAGTAAATGACATCGCAAAATTAATGATGAAAACAGAAAAAAGGTGTAGTTTAAGTGTAAATAATTTAAATGGTTCTTGAGGAGGGTTACTTTAAAAATTGATTCCATTAGAGTTACAAATTACTTCATAAAAAATGTAATCAGTAATGTAATCCAAGTATCCCAATATGAAAGTAATGTAATCTGATTACTTTTGGATTACTTCAAGGCCACATATGTAAATAAAGTCAAGAGAAAAACAACATGATCTAAAATACTTTTATTTATGTTCAACGTTTGGATTTGTTTTAATAAAATAAATAAAAGATCGAGTTCAAAACAATGTTACTATGAATGCAGACTTTAATACACTGAAAAAAAGAAACACTATTAGCATCACAAAACTATATATAAATACAACTGATTTCCCTTTTCCCACATTCATGAAATAAATGTCCATGAAATAAAATAAAATATCAGATGCCACGAGTGTACCTTCTGCCATCATTCACACATTTGAATGACGATGTAATGCAAAGCAATGTGATAACATGAAATAAAAAATGAAGGCGAGAATTATAGAGAGGGGTTAAAGCAAATATGCACACATATGTTGCAGCATTAGACCATACGCACATCATAATGAAACTAAAGCCAAATCCTGGACATTTTCTCAAATTTAGACACTTCCAAAAGGTCCGAAAAAGAGGACATGTCTGGGAAAAAGAGAACAATTTGTATTATTTCTACCAAATTAACTTTGTGCAAAATTTATTTGCGCATGCACCAGGAGGTTGCTCATGTCAGTCACGACTGGCAAAAGAGAACCAGAATTATTATCAAGCAGCTGTCTATATTGTGTTATGAAAAGATTAATTTCATTGGATTTAAATGAAAAAAATTTTAATCCTTATAGCATTCCCCTTTTTACTAAATGTACCTGCAATCTGATTACTTTGTTTTTTTGACGTAACTGTAACAGATTACAGTTACCAGTATTTTGTATTCTGATTATGTAATGCCGTTACATGTATTCCGTTACTCCCCACGCCTGGTCATATGGTATGGTCCAAAATGTAAAACCCTGAGCAACTGTACCACCATTTGTCCATTTGCGCCCATCTCACTAGCCTCAGTAGTGGGAGGGAGTAGTTCCTACTGACAATGTTTCGTTGCCTTCAGTACTTACGGTTTGGGCTGCATGATTTGTTTTAGGGAAGAAAAAGAAGAACAAAAACAAGAAAATCTTGACAATAATAATAATAGGGTTCCTACACTTCATGCATGGACCCCTAATAAATATATCTGCAGGAAGTGATTTTCAGGGTGCATAGAACAATAAAGTTACATAGAATAATAAAAAGTTCACAGATTAACATACATATCATGTTTTATGACTCGGCTACCGAATTGTGAGGGCAGCTGAAAAGAAGGTATAGGAGCAACCGTGTATCAGTGATACCACCAGCAGATTCTGCAACGGTTTCTTCCCTGAGTAAAATCACTCAACACCATGCTGCCTCCTAATGCTCACCTAGTCAAATACCTAGCCCAGTATGACTCTATACCACTGCACACCACACTACAAAGTCACTTTTATTATGGAATTTGTTTTTGCTGCCAGTGTTGCTGCTATACCTGTGCTGATAAACTACACAAAATTTTACAGCCCATGTGCTATGTATTTATTGTCCTGTATATTTATTGTCTTGTGTATTTATTGTCCTGTTCTGTGTATTTATTGTCTTGCATTCATCTCCCACTGCGTATTTGCACTTTATATGGTCCTGGGTACTTTTCTGTGTTGCAGCATGGTCCCGAAGAAACGACATTTCGTTCCAATGTATACATTATGGGCATGTATACAATGACATTATGAATGTCAATAAAAACTCACTTGACTTGACTTGAAAAAGGTATACCCAAAAGAGCCGTGGATGAAGCCATAGGTGAGAACAAACAAAATATTAATGCTGCATGGGCTACGCTGAAAGCAATTGAGCACTGAACAAGCTCTTCTGAATGGAACCACGATTGAAATGTCAAAATCTTATAAGCTCACAAACCCTCAGTGGGATACAGTGGGAACCTATGGTGACTTAGTCACTGGCGTGGTCTGCATTGAGAAACACATAGAACCATCAAAGACATGGATAAGAGAAGTTGATGCAGCTAAAGGAACTTCAGATAATGGTGATGCTCAAGATGGCACCAAGAAGAAAAAAAGACTAAGTGTTACCATTGAAAAAAGCCAGGCCACATTGCTAAACACTGCAGATATAAAAAGAAAGAATTTCAGAAATCGTGGAAGGAAAACATGTGAAAGTCAAGTACCCTGGATGTGAACACCTTTCTGCAGGTAACTAAGCGGCTGTTGCAGCTAACAGGGGTGCTGCAAAACATCTGGGTTACGCATGTAACCCTGTTCCCTGAGAAGGGAACGAGATGTTGCATTTAGCATAACACTATGGGGAGTGATCGGCATCTGAAGCTTGTGTAAAATCATGCCTATTCATAGGCCTGCCGTGATCAGGTGACGTGGCAATTAAGCGCGTCGCGTGATATATATATGGCACTTGTGAACCGCGCAGTCAGCCTCTATCATCTGAAGTGAAGACGCAATTCACAACCCTACCCTGGTATGACAGAGCTACACAATGTGACGTTCCCTTCTCAGGGAACAGGGTTACATGTGTAACCCAGACATTCCCTTTCAAAGGGAACTCCACGTTGCGTTTAGCATGGGAATGAGAATAACCACTCCGTCATACCGAGGGTACGGCCTGTTCAAAAAGACCCAAGCCCGAGGGTCACTGCAAGACAGTCAAGCCCGGGGTGGAATGAATATCCAGGCTGTAATATCGAATGAATGTGTGTGGTGTAGACCACCCTGCAGCAGCACACACATCCTGTAAGGATAGCCCACTGGACAAAGCCATCGAGGAAGCGACCCCCCTAGACGAATAAGCCCTTATGCCCATAGGCGTTGCGAGACCGCACGCCGCATAAGAGATAGAGATTGCCTTCACTATGCAAATAGAGATGCACTGCTTTGACACAGCATCACCTCTACTGTCACCACCAAGCAGACCAGCAGCTGCTCCGACTTACACCACTAGCCGGAGTAGTGGACGTAAGTACAGAGAGCCCTTACTGGACACAGCAGTTACATTCTCTCTTGTTCGGGTGTGAGGAACAGAGGAGGGCAGAAAGCCTGCAACTCCACAGGCTGGGCAGCGGTTGTAGGCACCTTAGGAATATAATCCGGCCTAGGATACAGGAAGGCCTTGGATAAATCAGAGGTAAAGTCAATGTAGGAAGGGGCAAGAGAAAGAGCTTGGAGATCACCTACTCGCTTGAGAGATTTCAGGGCCAGCAGAAGAGCTACCTTTAGAGTCAGAAGCTTCTCAGAGGCTGACTCTAAGGGCTCAAATGGGGCAACTGACAGACCTTCCAGGACCACAGAAAGGTGTGCACGGCCTGCATATGGGCCTCAGCCACCTGACACCACACATAAACTTTGATGTTAGAGGATGTTGCCCCATAGAGGCTCCATCATCAGGGGCATGGCTGGCCAAAATGGCGGCAATGTAGACCCTGATTGTAGAAGAAGACAACCCTACTGAGAAACATCACTGTAAGAACTCCAGATCTGTAGCTATTGTACAGTTTACTGGGTTTAAGCGACGTTCCTCACACCATGAGTCAAAAAGTCGCAACTTGAGTGCATACATGGATGGTGCTCTAGTGTCAACACCTGAATCTATGAGCAGGTGCCCCTCAGGGGCCAGACCCACAGTTTCCATAATTCTGGCCAAGGGTGATAAATCAGCCCTCAGGCTTGAGACAATAGAATCTCCCAGGGAGTGCTGTCTAGCAGGGATATTATCTCTGTGAACCATACTTGAGCTGGGAAATAAGGTGCTACTTGCAGCAGACATAGATGGTCTTGACGAACTCTCGCTAGAACTCGTGAGAGCAGAGCAATTGGGAAAAAGCGTACAGAGCGTACCTCGGCCATGTCATCCCCAATGGTGTGGGAGGAGTGAGGGCAAACCACAGCGTGCAGTGTGTTGTCTCCTCGGAGACAAACATATCCGCTTCTGTTTGGTCGAACCACCACCATACGGACTCCAGCACTTGTGGATGGAGCCTCCAATCACCACGCCTCAGCCCCTGTTTTGTCCAGATGTCTGCCCCCACATTTTGGTTGGCTTTCCCTCCACCCAGAGAAGAATTAGTTGCGCCTGCCTGAACAGGGGGCCACACTTAACCACCCTGTTGGATGATATATGAGACCACCACTGTGTTGTTTGTCACAACTAACACATGGACTTCAGAACTTCAGTGCTAGTAATACGGCCCGCATTTCTAGGGGATTTATATGCCACTCTAGATGAGGGCCGCTCCAAAGACTGTGTGCTGGATGGTCTAAGGCTGCACCCCAGCCCATGAGGGCTACACCAAAGGGAAGAAACCAATATTGGTATGCATTGACTCAAAGCATGAACCTCAGGAAATTTTTGTGACTGGGCAATACTTCTATGTGAAAATATTATTTTTTTTAGATCTATCATCACAAACCACTCTTCCAGCTGAATCTATGGAAGGGTAAGTCCTTGAACCTGTATGTCCAATGAGCATGGTTCAGATGACGCAAATCTAAAATTGCCCGCATACTCCAGTCTTTGTTGCGGACTGGTAAATAATGGCTGTAAAAACCTTCCTATATCAGAGAAAGGGGTACAGGTTCTATGGCCCAAGAGGGATCTTACTTCCTGTGCTAACGTTGGGCTCACGCTTGGCATTTATGATCATTCTCAGATCATGCCTACTAGCAGGCCGTGACTGTGGCCACCTGGTTCCCCTGGCTCTCGGTGGGGGGACTCGTCTCTCTCACTCGCCTTCTGTGCCTCCCTCGCACTAGTGCTGGCCTGGGCTCCACTTGCAGATGCCCGGGCGAACTCGACACGATGGGAAAGGAACTGGCTGAATGCTGCTGTTTGCTGTTTCGCATTGGGAAACCTGTTGATGATGCCATTAACTGCACTGCCGAACAGGCCAGAAGGTTCAACAGGTGTGTCCAGTAGAGAGACCTTATCTTTATCCCCCATCCCTGAGAGGTTGAGCCATAGGTGCCTCTCCACCCCAACAAAGCTTGAACATCGAACAGCCAATATGATGGGCCATTTGCTTGGTCACCTGAAGAGACAAATCAGTGGCGCAGCAAAGCTCTGCCACTGCCTCTGGCCCAGTTCCCTCCCAGCGGTCAAGCTCACTCAGCAGATCTGCTTGATAGGCCTGTAACACTGCCATTGTATGCAGTGACCCACAAGCGAGACCCACTGCCGCATAGGTTGGCAAAGCCGGCCCCCCTAAATTTCCTGCCATTGATGGAGAGAGGTAGCGTGAAAGCCTCCAAATTTGGCATAGCCAAATACCTGTGCTGTTAATTCCCCACAATAGCCGAATAATCCAACATCGTGGGGTTATAAACACAGCCAGTGTATGGTTTTCCCCAGAAGTGCAATATTTCATCATGCACTTCTGGAAAAAAGGACAGTTTTCTGTGGTGTGAGGGAGATTTATATTCACTGGTCCAGCCTGCTACGAGCCACTTCCTTTTTTTCCCAGGCCAGTCTAGATTAAGTTTCTCTACAGCCCTAGTAATCACTTCAAGCAGCTCTTTATATACTTGAGAGCTGCTCTCCATTTTTAGTGCAATGGCTGCCCCCTCTGGCTCCTCAGAGTCAGAGAGGGTGGGTTGACTTTCCATACTAGAAGGAGGAGTTGTAACGCGAGCTCCAAAACAGGCGTACAGTTGAATCTGGAAGACAGGCTCCTCGTCCAGATCAATACGGGATCCCCAGATCCGCAAAGGCTCTGAAACCCAACTTTCTGAGGTCAAGAAGAAAGTGAGCCATGAGCGGAGCAGCCTGACCGAAAAGCGTTCACAATGCACACAGTCAGCCCCCTCAAGGACCGCTGCTGCATGGTCCACCCCCAGGCACTTCACACAGAAAGTGTGTCCGTCCCCCCATAATGAAATGGGATCAAGGCGTGACACACTTCCTGAACTCTCTCTGACACATACCTTTCTTTTTTTAAAGAGACAGAAAAGTAAAGATATATATATATATATATATATATATATATATATATATATATATATATATATATATATATATATATATATATATATAGTCTTGTTTTTGCGAGCATTCACCCAAACGACTGACACGCAGTAGGCGTGATTTCACACAGACTTCAGATACCAGTCACACGCAAGGGCGCTTCCCACAGCATGAAGCTCTCGCAACGTTGCGTTCCCTTTGATTGGGAACAGATTTCATGTGAAAACTGTAATGAATTTCCTGGTTACACAGTTGTACTTTTTTACCATGTAGTACACAGTTATAGAAGGGATTTATTTATAATTACACTATTTATTGTCACCCAGATGAGGATGAGTTCCCTTTTGAGTCTGGTATCTCTCAAGGTTTCTTCTTCATTTTGCCATCATCACCTCTGGCTTGCTCCTTAGGGAAAATGTATACATTTAAAATTTATATATTGAATATATATTTCAGTATAGCTGCTTTGCGACAATGCCCATTGTTAAAAGTGCTATACAAATCAAATTTAATTGAATTGAATATCTAGCCATGGAGTCAACCTTGACAAATGTAATGGCTCAAAGGCACACAGTGAAATGCACACATGCTGTACACATAATACTCACCATGAATCAAGTTTTACATGTTACTGCTGCATGATAGACAGCAATTCTGGAGATGCCCAACATCATCATTGAGAAAACATCCCCTGTGAAACCAGCAACATTGTTAACAGAGCCACAGATTGAAGAGGATAATCACAACTGTATCGAAATTGTCCAGATGAAGGAAGAGCAAAGAACTGCTGCACAATCCAAAATTAGTTTTGTGTACAGACAAGTTGTGAATAATCAAAGAGTGGCAGGCCGGGTGGTAACAGCACATGAACAAGCACATGAAGTGCTTGCTTCAGGGGCTTTGTCAAAAAATATTTCAACACAACAAGCAGAACTGAAGGCACTCATTGAAGCATGTAATCTAGCCAATGGACTAACAGTGAATATCTACACAGACTCCAGATAACCTTTTGGAGTGGCTCATGATTTGGGGCAATTTTGTTAACACAGAGGTTGCTGCTTCTGGAACTCCAGTAAAGAATGAACAGTTGGTCCAAGAATTACTGGCTGCATTGCATCTACCAAAAGAAGTATGCATAATTAAAGTCAAAGCACACATGAAACAAAACATGGAAGAAGCAAAAGGGAATGCACTAGCAGTGGCAGATGATCAAACAATTGAGGCAAAGACAAACTTGAAAGCTCTACAAGCATAAACTTTGACTGACATCAGAAAGATGACAAGGAGGATATAGTCAAGAGGAGAAATGGTCCTTGACGGAAAATGGAGCACTGGGTCATCTGAATGTTAGACCATATTTTCCACTGCAATGTGAACCAGAGAATGTTTTCCTGAGACAGAAACTGAAAGTGTGACTAGACAGTGTGGTATCTGTCTAAAAAGAAACAATCCAGTGGGAGACCCAAAACTCCTGGGATGAAAACTCAAGGACCTCCAGGCCCATTCAACATTTGCAAGTGGACTTTATAACCATGTATATAACAGTTGTGTGCATAATATCCCAGCAGTGGGATAGTGCGTGAGCCCTTACCGAACGCACGCTTTCCGGTCTTCAATGACAGTGACTTTGTTTACTTTGGACACATGCTTTTGTTATGTTCTGTCTCCGCCCCTGTTTAGTCTTTGGTTGTTTTCTGAATGCGTGTCATCATTGTTTTCAGCTGTCCGTGTATAACCCATGATTACGTTTGCCATTTAAACCCCTCGTGTTTCATAGCACATTGCGTAGTACTGAGTTTAACACATTACCTAGCGGTTGTTCTTTGTTCTCGTCTCGTTTCGTTTCATGTTCAATGAATGACCTTGTTTCTCGTTTCTCGACTCTGATTCTAGCCTCGCCTTATTTACACCTGTTTGTATATTACCTGACCTTTTGCCTGTTATTAGACCACGCTTTGGAGTACCGTTTTGGATTTGTCTGCCTCTCTCACTCAATGAATGTCTTTTACTGCACTTGCATCCGTCCTAACCTCCATTACATTCCGGTTCGTGACAGAATACTACGCCACAACATGGATGCAGCAGGAAGACGGACTCACGATAGGAAGACCAAGCCAACCGTCCCGGCCTTGGATTCTATCCAGTTTCTGCAGTGGACTTTCATGAAGCTCCCCGATCCTTACAATGGATTTTTTTGCTACCCTGAATATTTCCTTGTGGACTGCCAGTTCTATTTTGCCAGCTTAGCAGACCCCAACCAGAGGAGAAGCAATGGTTCAAGTTCATGTGGTCCCGGTTCTTTGGACCAGCCCGCCAGTGGGTGCAGCTCCTATTGGCCAGGGAAGCCAGGGAACTTGGGAGTGTAACCCAGTTTGTGAAAGAATTTATGATGGTGTTCAGGAGTCCAGAATCTAAGGCCGACCTGGAACATCTTTTGGGGGGGTCAGCCTGGCAGATAAACCTGCCCTGCCATTCACCCACTATTATATGCAGGCAAAGAGGGTGACCTTGGCTCCAGAGCTCCAACCCGAGACCCACGAGGTGGTCTCACCTGCAGAGCTCCAGCTCGAGACCCATGAGGTGGTCTCACCCTGGCGACCTCTGCTCCAGAGCTCCAGCTCGAGATCCACGAGGTGGTCTCACCTGCCAAGCTCCAGCCGGAGGTCAATGTGGCGACCTCGGTTCCAGAGCTCCAGCTCGAGATCCACGAGGTGGTCTCACCTGCCAAGCTCCAGCCAGAGGGCAACGTGGCGACTTCATCCCCAGAGTTCCAGCATGAGACCTACGAGGTTGTCTTATCTCCAGAGCTCCAGCATAAAGCCAAATTTCTGCTAGAGGTCAATGAGGTGACCTCCCAAGCCATGAAGCGCATGCACGTGTGCACGAGCCTTTAACGAACGCGCGCTTTCCGGTCTTCAATGACGGTGACTTTGTTTACTCTTGATACGTGCTTTTGTTATGGTTATGTTCTGTCTCTGCCCCTGTTTAGTCATTGGTTGTTTTCAGAATGTATGTCATCATTGTTTTCAACTGTCCATGTTTAACTCATGATTATGTTTGTCATTTAAACCGCTCGTGTCTCATAGCACATTGCGTAGCATTGAGTTCAACTCATTACCAAAGAACATTGTTCTTTGTTCTCGTCTCGTTTCATTTCATGTTCAATGACCTCGTTTCTCGACTCTGATTCTAGCCTTGCCCTACTTATGCCTGTTTGTATATCACCTGACCTTTTGCCTGTTATTAGACCACGCTTTGGAGTACCGTTTTGGATTTGTCTGCCTCTCTCTCTCAATACACGTCTTTTACTGTACTTGCATCCGTCCTAACCTCCATTACATTCCGTTTCATGACAATCTTACTATGGAACATATTGGTAATGACACTGCTAAGGCCCTTGTGCAATTATGTTTAGAAATGGCAGCAGTTTGTGGAATGTTAAACATTTCTCAAAATTCATGTGTTAATGATGCCCTCACTGGGCATTTACTGAGCACAGGAATGTGCTCTAGGCCAGGGCCTATGTATATATTTGGATATAAAAGATGTTTTGGGAAAAGGGGTTTTATTTTGGTATGTGAGCAGTTGATTACTGAACCTTGAAGGGACAACACACATGTTTGCACATGAAGCTTCAATAAAAACTATTCCCCTCCAAGTTTGTGCCTGCTTGCATCTTGATTAAGGAAAAAAATACACAATCTATTCAGATGACACTGGCAAGGAAAAACATCCTCAGATGACATGAAGAAGAAACTCTTGCTTGCAAAGCAATATCAAATCAGTCTTTATCACTTAAAGCAGATTTATAATAACTAAATTTGCAATCCAAGATTCTAAAAGTGCCATTTGCTGTAGGGCCCTTGCCTGTCAATTCTTTTAAGAAAATGCTTACCCTTTCATGACTAAAAAAACCTGGATAACCTAAACATTTAAAAAATTACATACAAATTTAAAACAATGTTTACTGTTATTATAAACATACAAACAAAACAGTATAATATCTGTTTAAAATGTATTAAAGTGCATTCTAAATGATTATACTTAATTTTTAATGTTTTTTTATTTTATTTTTGAAAACAATTGTTGCTCTTCTTCTACTATTACTACTACTACTAATACTATTATTATTAATAGGGCACCAAGCACCGAAGATGTGTAGGCACCCTATTGTTACTCTACCTTTTCTCATTAGGTGTCCAAGAACTGAATTTGTGTAGACCAAATTTCACAACTTTTTACCAGATTTTTAGCCTCTATGGCTGTTCTACTGCTTCTTCTTCTTCATCATCTTCTTCTGGCTAGGGTGTCTATGGCAGCCCATTGAACCATCTGGTAAAAAGTTGTGAAATTTGGCACAATGATTGGGGAGGGTCTAAGGAACATTCTGATCAAATTTGGACCAAGTGCTGCAAACGATCTAGCACCACCATTCGGTCAAATTTGGGCCTAATTTGGAAGTACCTTTATGTTCATACCTTTTGAAAAGTGTGTTCAAAGTTTAAAAGCCAGGCATGCCTGCATTACCTGGGTTGAGAAGAGTCCAACGCACCCCGTTATGTAAATTTTAGATTTTCCTAATTAGATTTTCCGCCATCTTTAGCACCATTTTTTCAAAAACTTTTTTTTGTTACTCCTCCTTCAAATTTTCTCCAATCTACACCAAATTTGGCACACGTTATCTTTAGAGAAAGCCATACAAAATTCATCAAAATAATTTTGAGTACTCCAAACAATTTGTCTGTTATGGGCCAAACTGAAGCCTCCAAACAGGAAGTGAGGCTGTATCTCAGCAACGACTTTGCTCCCTGACACAAAAATTGGTAGGCATATTCAGGACCATGACCTGAGGCTATGCAACAAATTTTGTGCCAGCACCCTCTGCTGGTGAAAGTTACAATCACATGATAAAAACACTTACATCTAACTGCCATTTTTGCTACTCCTCTTCCAAATTTTCTCCAATCTTCACCAAATTTGGCTCACATCATCTTGAGACCTGATTGAACAAAATCTTTCAAAAGGAAATTTGATAATCAAAACCATTCTCCTGTAATGCACTGGCAAATGCAAAGAACAGGATGTGAGGGTGTATCTCAGCAATGCATCTACATATCATCACGAAACTTGACAAGTATCTTCAGGACCAAACCCTGAATGTACCCAAGATGTTTCCTGACTGTTGTCATTTTGGCCATATAGTGTAGCATAGTGTCACAATAGCATTACAAACATTTCTTTGAATTCCAAAACATTTCCTTACCTGGCTTTTGCAGGCTCTGGTTTATTGCGTTTGCTGACTAATATTTATTGCATTTCACTTATCCTGAATAACTTATTGCTTAATCATGTTACACAAGTACTCTGCTTGTCAAAGCAGTGAGCATCAAAGCCCCCAGTTTGTGGGCTGGCTGATGTTAGCATTTAATTTTTGTCCACTCTGCCATTTAGCAGGTTGAAAGCCAAAAAACATGCTAAATTCGGCACATACGTAATTATGACAATTAGGTTTCACTTTTCCTGAGTCACTTACCATTTAGTCATGTTACAAAAGTATTCATTGAGCATCAGAGTCCCTAGTGTCTCTGATATACTGGCTGGCTAATCTTGGATGGACACATGGACAGACAGATGCATGAACGCATGGGTAGACAGAAGCTTGGACAACCCAATAATGCATCCAACACCTAGTGTTAAAGGCATAACAACACAATACCATGAAGTAAACCACTCTTTTCCAGCTACGCACACCCAGTCAGGCAACCACACTCTCAAAATGCAGCAGCTTTCATATTTCAGAGCTGCTCTTCCTGTATTTCCAACTCAAACCCACCAGACAGCAGACGTCCACTGCCATGTTGGATGTGGTGACTTCCAAATTAAGCTCATTTCCTTGAACTGCATTGGTTTCTCTAACTAAAGAGATTGCATTGGTTTTTCTTCTTTAACTAAAAGAAACCTAAATAATATTTTACGGATTGACCATGTCACCACACATCACAGCCTTAGCATTATGAAGTCTTTGCTCCGCTGGACTCTCCTGACAACAAAGTTCCACCTCCAGCTGTTTCTCTCTTCTGCTTATATAACTTCAGTACCTGCATCCATAAATATTTTCTCACCACAGAGGCCCCTTTCCATGTTCTTTCATTCAGTCTACCATTCATTTCAGCACTATCATCTCCCCTTCATCCCAGCAGCACTCTCTTACATCACTGATTTTTCCATGATCACCCTTCTTTCTCTAAAATGAAAATGTTTTAATAATGCTTATAACATTTTATGCTTCCTGCTTGTTTTCATTAAATAGCCATTTTGTTCTAAAATGCTCTACGCAATGACGTCACTTAATGCGACAGCCTTCTATCACAAAAGTTTTGCTTTGTGTGTAAAAAGTTGTGCTCAACCCATTTCCATGAAAACTTTCACATCCTATCTTCCTGCCTTTTTCCTTCACCATATATAAAACAAAAAAAACAAAACATTTTTACCATATTTATTTTATTGATCTGTCACTACATAGCTCACAGATTGTGCACTGTGTACAGGACAGCATATCGGGTCTCTGAAATATTATATAAATATTTTAAATATTAACTTGTATATTAATTGTACATGTTTCTGTCATCTTTAAATAAACATTCTCTGCTATTAAAAGAATTTTTTTCAATCTTTAATTCTTTCTTTATCTCAGTCAATTGCAGATCAGTTGAGCTAAATGACTCCACACTGAAGGGCTATACTAAAAGCATTTACATTTACTGCATTTACATTTACTACAGTCCTTATGTATACAGCATGTGTTCATTTATGAAGAGGAATGTTTTTCAATGACACCAGAAAATATTGACAACATTTGGAAAGGGATGACATCAAAATTTTACTAAACCTATGCAATGTTATGGCCACTGCCACACTAGATTTAATTCAAAATAATGCCATTACAGAGTGTCCTGAGGGCAGGTATTTTTCGAGAGAATGAGGAAAATGGTCATAATAAACAGGTCCTCTATTTTTTACAGACCAAGAACACATCTGGTCTTTTTCTGAAAAAGCAAAAAAGCATAGTATTCATAAATGCTATGGCTAAAGCTGTTGGCACCTCTAAATTTCCTGTCAATGCATGGGTGTGACATCCCTTGACTTATAACTTTAGCACTAACATATTTAGTACTAATAACTAACACATGTAGACTTTAGATGTACAAAAGAAATGGAATATTGTATTATAGATCAGATTGGTACAATTTGTCTAAATATTCACTCACTCATATTCAGTGACCATTTTATCCTCTCAGGATAGTGGTGGATTCTGGGTATGAGGAGGAAATACATTCTGTATAGGACACCAGTTCATTGCAGGGCTAACTGATTATTATATTTAAAGCAAATTATAGACCTTGTCAACATATAATGCAATAACTGGTGTACAGCAATCTTCTTCTTCTTTTTTTTAATCACTGGCTTTCTTTTATTATATTTACTTGTTCCTGTAAGAGGCCCAATTGCTTTGTTTGTAGTTCATCACATACCACCACTAGCTGAGGGTCAATCAGAACGAATCAGCCAGTTCAGACTTGGATTCAGACTACACACCTTTACTATAGGTTTCACTGAATAATTATTTACAAAATATATTTTAAGATGGATAACAAAATACTGAGATGGAAATGTAGTGGGTAAAAAAGAAAAGTCATGTTTAAAGACATTTTGAATTAGGTTTTAACTACACTAAGATTTATAAACTGAACTACTGTGTGTGTATGCTTGGCACTACAGTGAGGGAAAAAAGTATTTGATCCCCTGCTGATTTTGTACGTTTGTCCACTGACAAAGAAATGATCATTCTATAATTTTAATGGTAGATTTATTTGAACAGTGAGAGACATAATAACAACAAGAAAATCCAGAAAAACGCATGTCAAAAATGTTATAGATTGATTTGCATTTTAATGAGGGAAATAAGTATTTGACCTGAGTATTTTGACTTTCTGATCTCGATCAGAAAGATTTCTGGCTCCCAGGTGTCTTTTATACAGGTAATGAGCTGAGATTAGGAGCACACTCTTAAAGGGAGTGCTCCTAATCTCCAGCTTGTTACCTGTATAAAAGACACCTGCCCACAGAAGCAATCAATCAATCAGATTCCAAACTCTCCACCATGGCCAAGACCAAAGAGCTCTCCGAGGATGTCAGGGAGAAGATTGTAGACCTAAACAAGTCTGGAATGGGCTACAAGACCATTGCCAAGCAGCTTGGTGAGAAGGTGACAACAGTTGGTGCGATTATTTGCAAATGGAAGAAACACAAAAGAACTGTCAAGCTCCCTCGGCCTGGGGCTCCATGCAAGATCTCACCTCGTGGAGTTGCAATGATCATGAGAACAGTGAGGAATCAGCCCAGAACTACATGGGAGGATCTTGTCAATGATCTCAAGGCAGCTGGGACCATGGTCACCAAGAAAACAATTGGTAACACACTACGCCGTGAAGGACTGAAATCCTGCAGCGCCCGCAAGGTCCCCCTGCTCAAGAAAGCACATATACATGCCCGTCTGAAGTTTGCCAATGAACATCTGAATGATTCAGAGGACAACTGGGTGAAAGTGTTGTGGTCAGATGAGACCAAAATGGAGCTCTTTGGCATCAACTCAACTCGCCGTGTTTGGAGGAGGAGGAATGCTGCCTATGACCCCAAGAACACCATCCTCACCGTCAAACATGGAGGTGGAAACATTATGCTTTGGGGGTGTTTTTCTGCTAAGGGGACAGGACAACTTCACCGCATCAAAGGGACGATGGACGGGGCCATGTACCGTCAAATCTTGAGTGAGAACCTCCTTCGGGGCATTGAAAATGGGTCGTGGATGGGTATTCCAGCATGACAATGACCCAAAACACACGGCCAAGGCAACAAAGGAGTGGCTCAAGAAGAAGCACATTAAGGTCCTGGAGTGGCCTAGCCAGTCTCCAGACCTTAATCCCATAGAAAATCTGTGGAGAGAGCTGAAGGTTCGAGTTGCCAAACGTCAGCCTCGAAACCTTAATGACTTGGAGAAGATCTGCAAAGAGGAGTCTGACAAAATCCCTCCTGAGATGTGTGCAAACCTGGTGGCCAACTACAAGAAACGTCTGACCTCTGTGATTGCCAACAAGGGTTTTGCCACCAAGTACTAAGTCATGTTTTGCAGAGGGGACAAATACAAATTTCCCTCATTAAAATGTAAATCAATTTATAACATTTTTGACATGCGTTTTTCTGGATTTTTTTGTTGTTATTCTGTCTCTCACTGTTCAAATAAATCTACCATTAAAATGATAGACTGATCATTTCTTTGTCAGTGGGCAAATGTACAAAATCAGCAGGGGATCAAATACTTTTTTCCTCACTGTAGATCAGTTATGAATCAGGTTTTATAAGCCATGCAGTACACCTCATATTCACCATGATTGTCATTTTCAGCGCTGTCCATCTGTATTTTCTCCGGGGGGTGAGACTGTTTGGGTGGGCGTCCTTTGAACATGCCTGAGGATGGCTTATCCAAACAGGAAACACTGGAGGGGTCCATTCCTGTAAAGGTACACCCCACACACACATTTGAGTATAGAGGACATAATATTACATTAGGTACACTGGAGTTAAAAAGTCTCCATACAACTGTTAAAACCGCAGGTTTTTGTGATATTAAAGGGGGGAAAAGACATTTTTTTTAATAAGATAGAGCAATCAATAAAATTCAAGTAAAACTTGAATATAAATGTTTTAGCGGGGGAAAAAAGAAAAAGAAAAAACTTACAATAACCTGGTTGAATAAGTGCACACCCTTTATAATGGGGCATATGTCTGTGCTCAGAACTAACTGATCAAATTCATACTTTATTCTGACATTATTCTGATTTACGCCAAATAAAGAACAAGAATAGCTTTTCTCTGTAGGATTTTTGTGGCATTTTCTTTGTTTCAAAGCCCTGGTCAGCAAACAGCTTACAAAGCATGTACAGGATCTCAGTGTTGAAAATTATTAAAAAGTGTCACGTATTTCTCGCAATGAAGGTAAGGACGGATACAAATGCAGATAAGAGTTTAATGAGAGAGAGACAGGCAGACAAATCCAAAACACGAAACAATAGTGAGATCAAGAAACAGGCAAAGGGTCAGGCAATTGACAAACAGGCATAAACTGGGCAAGGCTATAATCGAGAACGAGAAACAAGAACAAGATCAAGAGCCATGAAACAAAACAAGGAACAGGATATAATCGCTTGGTACTAATACTTCGCAAGGACATTGTTAGAAAACAGTCTCTTTATACTGTGGAGAGAGTGTGTGAGATTGGATGCAGGTGTGTGATTAGAATGAATGAGTGTTCTGGGAATTGCAGTCCATGGCGGCCATGTTTGTAGGCCGTAGTGCAGGATGGGAACTGTAGTCACTGGTTGCTGTGATGTGACAGAACGTCAGCTTCAGGCGTGAGCAGGAACTGGTTGGTCGTGACGTCGGATTCAGGCATGAGGAGATCTTGGTTGTTCGTGACGTCGGTTTCAGGCGTGAGCATAACTTGGTTGATCGTGACGTCGACTTCAGGCATGAGGAGAACTTGGTGGGTCATGTCAACCGACTCTGGCATGACCATAACTTGCTTGGTCGTTTCAACAAACTCAGGTGTGAGCATAACTTGGATGGTCATGACGTCGGTTTTAGACTGGAACTTGGCGTGGAAGGTCACATCGTCTATCTCAGACTTGGAGTGGGAGGTCGCCTCATCGCCCTCAGACAGGAACTTGGCGTGGGAGGTCGCCTCGTCGCCCTCAGACAGGAACTTGGCATGGGAGGTCGCCTCGTCGACCCCAGACAGGAAGTTGGTGTGGGAGGTGGGCTCTTTCACCTCGGACAGGAACTAGGCTAGGGAGGTCCACTCGTCGACCTTTAGCTGGAACTTGGCGTGGGAGGCTGCCTCGTCGCCCTCAGACAGGAACTTGGCGTGGGAGGTTGCCTCGTCGACCTCAGACAGGAACATGTCTTTTTCGCAGTTGGGGTTGTATGTTGGCTGTGAAATATGGACTGAGGTTATTTTATAATTCTCAAGGTCTGCTTATTATCTGAGGTTCCGAGTTAGGGTTAGCTAGCTGGATGCTGTCACTAATCACAGTAGGGATGAGTGATGCTAACCTGGATGCTCACTTGAGCTGATAACATTACTTTAGCATACAGCTCATGGTAATGTTAGACATTCCCATTCCCTTCTTGAGAGTTAACGATAACCTAACATTACAGCTATTCACCATGATGTAATACAGTGAGTGGGTTTATCTTATCTACATTTAGCAAGTGTTTTGGACAAGGCAAGCTGTGGTAATTAGCATTAGTAGGATGGGTTAGGGCCATGTTTCTTAATGTATTCTGTGAATGTTAATGCTGGTTAACAGGTACAGACAGTCAGTGGCTAACGGAACTTATCTAGATCAGTAATGTTGAGAAAGTTCTTGACAAGGTTAATGTGACAAAAAGAGAGGATGGGGTTTAGGTTGTAATGCTTTCCACTATCTTTGTAATGTTGGTTGACTTAATTAGGTTGTGCAAAAAAATTGGCAGTAGGTACTAAAGGCCGGAAAATAAATATCCGGGTGAGTCTACAGCGACATTTTGTTTATCATGAGAGTGGAGGTCACATTTCCAAAATTACACAGTTTAGGATTCTGTAACGCAATTTCTCAGTTAAAGCCCAAAGGCATTTGTCCATATTTTGTAGCTAACAACTAATCAACACTCTTTTTGATGTTTTACAGCTTTTCAAATGGAAGGGAGTGGGACTCCTGTCTTCCCAGATGGCAGGGAGAACTGTAAGAATTGTATCAACTACAATTATTACATCTGTCAAATGTTTTAATGATTTTAATAAATATCACACCCTGTCCATGGTGTCCCCTGCCCCATGAGATAGGCTCCAGGTTCCCCGTGACCAAGTAAGGATAAGCGGTACAGAAAATGGATGGATGGATAAATGTCACCTGAATTTCATGCAACTGTTTGTTTTGTGAGCATTTTAGTAGAATTTTAGTATACGAACTGCATTTTAGGATAATTGTAGGGAAAACCGTGTAAACAACACATGTCTGTGTTATTTTTGTGTGGAAATGTACTAACACACCGTGTTAAATGTACTAACTAGGGCTGTGACAGTGGCCATTAAAACCGCACCACCGCAGTGGTAGTTTGCCACCATGGTGGTGGAGTGCCACATCACACGCATTGTTAATATTTCTGCTTGAGTGGGCACTATGAAAAGTACAAAGTACAAGGTTTTGTATATATATAATGTAATAACATTTGCAATATTAATTTGAATTTATAGCCTACCATATAGAGGGAGATTTTATGTTAATACACAAATTACGTAATCATAATCAAACCTCATATGCTATTGTCTGTTATTTTGGCGCGGGTTTATGTGATTGCGGCAAAATCAAGTTAGAATTCTGCTATTTCTCTTCGGGTTCTATTACTGCAATGGATCTTTTTGGGAAACCAAATGTTACATCGGCGATCTGGGAACAGTTCGGATTCGTGCCTAACGAGAGGGGTGAACCAATATATTTGGATGAAGCCATACAGTGCAACCAGAACGTATTCACAGCGCTTCACTTTTTAAACATTTTGTTATGTAACAGCCTTATTCCAAAATGTATTACATTAATTATTTTTCTCAAAATTCTACAAACAATACCCCATAATGACAATGTGAAAGAAGTTTGTTTGAAATCTTGGCGAATTTATTAAAAATAAAAAACAAAAAAAAGCACATGTACATAAGTATTCACAGCCTTTGCCTTGACACTCAAAATTGAGCTCAGGTGCGTCCTGTTTCCACTGATCATCCTTGAGATGTTTCAACCAACTTGATTGCAGTCCACCTGTGGTAAATTCAGTTGATTGGACATGATTTGGAAAGGCACACACCTGTCTATATAAGGTCCCACAGTTAACAATGCATATAAGCACAAACCAAGCCATGAAGTCCAAGGAATTGTCTTTAGACCTCCGAGACAGGATTGTATGGAGGCACAGATCTGGGGAAGGGTACAGAAACATTTCTGCAGCATTGAAGGTCCCAATGAGCACAGTGGCCTCCATCATCCGTAAATGGAAGAAGTCTGGAACCAGCAGGACTCTTCCTAGAGCTGGCCGCCCGGCCAAACTGATCGATCGGGGGAGAAAGGCCTTAGTCAGGGAGGTGACCAAAAACCCGATGGTCACTCTGACAGAGCTCCAGCATGTCTCTGTGGACAGAGGAGAACCTTCCAGAAGAACAACCATCTCTGCAGCACTCCACCAATCAGGCCTGTATGGTAGAGTGGCCAGACGGAAGCCACTCCTCAGTAAAAGGCACATGACAGCAGACCTGGAGCTTGACAAAAGGCACCTGAAGGACTCTCAAACCATGATGAAACCAAGATTGAAGTCTTTGGCCTGAATGGCAAGCGTCATTTCTGGAGGAAACAATGCACCAGTCATCACCTGACTAATACCATAACTACAGTGAAGCATGGTGGTGGAAGCATCATGGTGTGGGGATGTTTTTCAGCGACAGGAACTGGGAGACTAGTCAGGATCGAGGGAAAGATGAATGCAGCAATGTACAGAGACATGCTTGATGAAAACCTGCTCCAGAGAGCTCTGGACCTCAGACTGGGCTGAAGGTTCATCTTCCAACAGGACAACGACCCTAAGCACACAGCCAAGATAACAAAGGGATGGCTAGAGGGCAACTCTGTGAATGTCTTTGAGCGGCCCAGCCAGAGCCCAGACTTGAACCCGATTGAACATCTCTGGAGAGTTCTGGAAATGGTTGTGCACCGACGCTCCCCATCCAACTCGACGGAGCTTGAGAGGTCCTGCAAAGAAGAATGGGAGAAACTGCCCAAAAATAGGTGTGTCAAGCTTGTAGCATCATACTCAAAAGACCTGAGGCTGTTATTGGTGCCAAAGGTGCTTCAAGAAAGTATTGAGCAAAGGCTGTGAATACTTATCTACATGTGCTCTTTGGTTTTTTATTTTTAATAAATTTGCAAAGATTTCAAACAAACTTCTTTCACATTGTCATTATGGGTTATTGTTTGTAGAATTTTGAGGAAAATAATGAATTTAATCAATTTTGGAATAAGGCTGTTACATAACAAAATGTGGAAAAAGTGAAGTGCTGTGAATACTTTCCGGATACACTGTATGTCGGCTATGTGCGGAAAAAAGGCATGTCACCAGCCACGTTTTATTTTATTTTATTTAAAATATTTAGATTTTTAACATATTATTTAGGTTACCGTCCTACTGGTATTTCTTTCAAAGTTTTATAGGTTTGTGCAATAACCCTGTAATAACAGTCCAGTTTACATGACATTAAATGCACCTCTATCTTTGTTAGCTTTGGCTTACTTGTTTGTAATGCCCACTTGATCGTAAGTTGGTTGCTCAGTTTTTTGTATGTTTTAAATGTTTCTGTCCTATATTTACTCAGCCGTTGGGCTAAAAATAACCCAATTTGGGTTGTTTTTAACCCAGTGTTTTTTTAGAGTGTAACATTAGCAGAGAAAATCCCACAAAACAGTATGAAAATGCAGTGGTACTATCAAATATCACAAATATCAGTAGCAACAGCAATGACCCAAGATTATATATAAAAATATATTTTATTCCTGTGAACCCTGCATTATGTACTGTGCTATACAGTTCACTTAATAATCCTGAGGAAAAAATCAGTCCATTCCGTATACTCAGATCTTCATTTTAGAGTTTTTGTTTTACCTGAAAATCCGGTGGGAAGTTCAGTTTATCCACAAATGCATTCAATTGTTCAGTTCAGGCCTAAATCTGCTGCAATGTTCAGCTTCACATGAAAATCCAGTCAATAGAAAACAAAAATTTTGTTCCTGCATGGGTCCAATTCCACTTTGTTTCAATGAGCTAAGGCTCAACAATGGCAGGGAGCCAACAATGATGTGGTAGATTGGACAATTTTCTTTAATTGGACACCTTTTCTAAATGTTTAGCCACCAACTGTAATGTGGCTTAAATATGCTTGGTTCTAAACATGCTTGGACCCAGACAGTGACTACGTTTACATGGACAGCAGTAATATAATTATTGACCTTACTCTGATTAAGATAATAATGTGATTATGGTCTTTACATACGTCGCTTTTAGAATACTCCAGTCACGTACCCGTTTTACATGTTTTAGAACATAATTAGATTAACAGCCCACGTCATTACGTCACCGCGGCACGCCGTCCGACGTCCCTCCAGAATTTCACGTATCAACATACAGTTTCTCTACGTTATGGTACCGTATACAGTTTTGGGTGTTGTTTTTTTTTTTTACCAACACTTTAAGTACAGTTAATTATTTTTCATACTATACGCGCTAATAGACAACTGCTTGAAGCCGTGGGCTACATCTCAAACCGCGTAATTACTGTCTATATAGTAGCCGAGATACATGTATTTTTCCCCACTACAGGCCTATAGTAGGAAAGTATGCGGTTTGGGACGCGGCCGAAGTCTCTTGTTCGCCGTAAAACGTAAAACTGCCGTGTGTGATGGTGTCCTGTCGCAAAATGCGGTGAAAACTCTCACGACGCTCATAATGTGATTAAGGTGTTTACATGTCTGTAATACACGTCCATAATGCGACTAAAACAGAAGTACTCCACCTGTCTTAATTCGATTAGGGCTTAATTCGATTATGACCTTAATAAGATTAAGGTAAGTAAAAATTGCTGTTTACATGGTAGTTTCTTAACCAAAGTATGGTCTTAATCGGATTAAGAGTGGATTATTGTTGTCCACGTAAATGCAGCTAGTGTCAGCCCTTAGGTGGCAGGGTTTGTAGCACGTGGCAGACAACAACAAGCTGGGTTCACTTGATTGGCAATATTCCAAATGGTTCATTTATTAGCTACATAGATCAGGTCTCACAGCTACTAATGTTCCCTTCATGCATGAATAAGAAAACATATGGAGGCACTAAGGTGTGTTACTTATAAATAAAATAATAATATAACAGAGTTGGATCCAGCCTCTTCATCTGTGTTGCCCTATTCCCGCCGTTTCGTCATCTGCAGGTGACGTCATATGCAATACATTACGTGTATGACATAGGCACTTCTTAAAGGTACACAAGCAGGGTATTGTCATTTGTTCCTAAAGCACTTCTATTTGTATTTCACTTTGTTGGTTACTATATCACATTAATTGTGGAACAAGATATGACATGATTTACCCTGCTTTCATTTTTTTTAAATCAGCGTTATCCTGCAATGTTAAATATAGTGATCCCTGTCGCCTGTGTGTGCATGCGTGCGTGCGTGTGTGTGTATGTAAGTAAGTAAGTAAGGGTGCGGGGGTTTCATCTCTGGGTTACCGTTAACCATGAATAAAATAATGAGCAGCGGCGACGAAGTAAGATGAGAGAGATGCGGAAAAGAAAATGCAAGTTAACCGACCAGAATGCAATCACTTTATGGCCCTTACGTTTCTCTTATCATGTAAATGGAGAGGTCCCTCTTCACCCCCCACCCCTTAACCCCCCCCCCCCCCCCCCCCCAAAAAAAAGGCTCAACAGACGCGTCTAACACTTAAAAGGAAAACAGAACAATACAAGGAGCTTTTTATAGACAGTGAAGCAAAATGGCGTATACGTCGGATGAGTAGAGACAAAAAAGCTCGCGCTGTGGCGAAAGTCAAACATGAAACGAGGATTTATTGTTAATTTTTGGCATCTGCGAGAGTGCTGGCGAGGGAAAAATACCTTAAAGCGATGGCACACAATGGAAAACGAGCCGTGTGCGCTTCCTTACCTCTTTGCCTGATTTTCTACGGGAATTCTCTTGGCGTACTGTTCGTGCCTACCGTACAGCTGCTGGCTCACCCGTCTATCCGCTCCACCTTTTGGCAGTTGAAACTACAAAACTGGAGGTAACTTACAAAGTCTCGCGTTATTACTATTCGGTCGTATTGTGTGGAGATTTTTTAAAATCGTGTTTCTGCATAACAAAAACCTGCCCTTAATGGTGGCGTTTGATGCGGCTTGACGTAATTCCGTCTGCTCATGACGAAAAGGGCTAGGCTAATGTGTGACCAGCTAGCTGCCTACAGCAACATAATCTGGTTATACTGGTTATCTTGCGGAGGTCTGCAGACACACACAAATATATATATATATATATATATATATATATATATATATATATATATATATATATATATATATATATACACACACACACACACACACACACATATACACACTGGGGAAATGAGTATTGGACGAGTCAACTTTTTTTAGTAAATGTATTTCCAATGAAGATATTCACATGAAATTTTCACCAGACATCAGAATTAACTCAGGAAATCTTGAAATATAAAGAATTCACAACATTAAAGTCCATAAATAAAGTTATGTGTAATAAAGTGGAATGATACAGGAAAAAAAAGTATTGAACATGCTAACTGAAATTTATTTAATACTTATTGGAGAAGCCTTTGTTTGTAATGACAGCTTCAAGACACTTCCTGCATGAAGAAACTAATTGGCTGTAGTATTCAGATGTGATTTTGGCAAATTCTTCTAAACATATTGTCTTTCAATCTTGTTCAATTGGATTCAAGTCAGGTGATTGACTGGGCCATTCTAACACCATGATTTTTTTCTGTGAAACTAATAGAGTATATCCTTTGCTGTATGTTTTGGATTGTTTTCCTGCTGGAAGGTCCACCCATGTCTCATCTCCTGGTGGATGGCAGCAGATTCTTCTCAAAAATCTCCTGATAAAGGGCTTCAGTCATCGTTCCTTCGATTATATGAAGTCTGCCAGTACCATGCGATGAAAAACAGCCCCACACCATGATGCTTCCACCCCTAAACTTCAATGTTGGTATAGTGTTTTTAGGTTATGTGCAGTGCCATTTCGTCTCCAAACATGGTGTGTAGTATGACAGCCAAAAAGTTCAATTTTGCTCTTGTCTGACCAGACTACACTCTCCCAGTATTTCATAGGCTGTCCAAATGAGTTGTAGTAATCTTTAAACGAGCTTCGACATGCCTTTTCTTAAGTAATGGAGTCTTGAGTGGTGAGCGTGAGCAGTGGAGGGCATTGCCTATTGTTTTCTCTGTGACTATGGTACCTGCTGCCTCCAAGTGTTTCTGGAGCTCTTTCCAAGTGGTCCTTGGCTCTTGGGCTACTCTTCTGCCTATTGTTCTGGCTCCCTGGTCAGAAATCTTGCGAGGAGCTCCTGTGCGTGGCCAGTTGATGATGGAGAGATGTTACTTCTACTTGCGGATAATGGTCCCAATGGTGCCAACTGGAAGATTCAGAAGTTTTGAAATACGTCTGTATCTGATTCCATCAATATGTTTTGCAACAATAAGGTTCCGAAGGTCTTGGGAGAGCTCTTTGCTTTTACCCATCATGAGATGTTTCTTGTGTGACACCTTGGTAATGAGAGCCTTTTTATAGACCATCAATTTACTAATCCAACTGATATTAATTTGCCCAGATAGGGGGGTTTAATTACTTATGGATTTCAGCTGGATCCTTGCCTTACCTTGCCTTGGAGAACTGCTTTTCCTAAGCGTGTTCAATACTTTTTTGCTGTGTCATATCACTTTATTACACATAACTTTATTTATGGATTTTAATGTTGTGAATCCTTTATATTTGCAGATTGCTTGAGTTAGGACTGATGTCTAGTGAAAATTTCATGTGAATAGCCTTATTGGAAATATATTTACTGAAAAAAATGTCCAATACTTATTTCCCCTACTGTTTGTGTATCTATACCTATGTCAAATATATATATATATATATATATATATATATATATATATATATATATATATATATATATATACACATACACACATACACCCCTCTCTTATATATATATATATATATATATATATATATATATATATATATATATATATATATATATATATATATATATTAGAGATGCATCGATGCATCGGCCGATACTGATTATCAGGCAATTTTTCACGCTATCGGCCATCGTGCTGTGTTTAAAGAAGATGTCTATTGTGTGTAATGATGACCAAACTGCAGTTTGTAAGCTCTGTATGTCACGATCTCCCCTGCAGATGGTGCTGCGGCGCGCCACGTGCACGGAGACCCGGAGGGCACGCGCGTGTATTCGCTGTGAGTGCGCATGGACGATAGGAACTTTGTTTACTGTGGACACGTGCACTTATTTTGGTTGCTGTGCTGTCTCCACCCTGTATCGTTATTGGCGGATTTGCGAGAGTGTGTCTTGATTAATTCCAGCTGTTTACGTTCAGGTTTGATTATGTGTGTTACTTAAGCCCTGTGCACTTCGCACAGTATTAAATGTATAGACGGAAAGTATATGTGATGGATGCTAGTGGTCGTGTTTTTGTGCCATGTGTTTGTTCCATGCTTTGAACCTAGTCTCATGTTTAGTATCTCGATTATAGCTTTTCCAGCTTAGACCGCGATCCCTGTTTGTTAAGTTCTCGTTGTAAACAAAGACATTCATCTGCAACTGCTTCCGCATGGAGTCTCGATTTGTATAAGCTATAAGCTCTGCACTACTAAAATTTTACAACGGAAGTGAGCAGCAGAGAAGCAGGAGTTTCGGCGTAGAGTCAAACTTTTTATTTATTTTTTGCCGTGATGCTCGTGCTGAATTAAAGGGCCAGTACACCGTTTAAAGATTTAAATGAAGATGAGTTGACAAAAAAGTATATATTGCACAAAAAAATATATTTGTGGAGTAGTGTATTTCATATCCAGTTAATGTTAATATATATTTAATATAGTTAATATATAAGTTTATATTATATTATTATACAATGATGAAGTAGAAATGCTTTTGTTTGTGGTGAGTGAATGTGAGCCTAACAGGAGGTTTTTTGAATTCAGTCAATGTTAATATGAATTAATAACATTCAATAAGTTAAGAAATCTTACTTTAATCTTCTGAATTTAGTTAATGTGTTAATGTTAATTAGTGTAATGTGTTTTCTGTTTATGAGACCAGTTACAGTGAAACAACTTGTTGAAATGGAGAGAATAAAGTTTTTATTTGCATTTCCTTCAGAATTGTGGTATAAGTTATTATTAATTTAAAAGAAGGCATAAGAGGCTGAACTACTGGTATCGGCCGATATCACTCTGAATAATCATTCAACAGTATCGGCTGAGAAATATATTATAGGTGAATCTCTAATATATATATACATATACAGGTCTGTAAGTATTTGGACAGTGACATCATTTTCATAATTTTGCCTCTGTACACCACCACAATGGATTTGAAATGAAGCAATCAATATGTGATTGAAATGTCGACTTTCAGCTTTAATATTTTCAGCAGGCACCTGTGGGCAACAGTGTTCCTTGGGGAGCATAAGAATTCGTTGACTCTGTCTTTGATGCTCTTTCTGTCAGCATCGGTCATGTGGGGGAACCTCTGGAAAATGGTCTTCAAGGTAAAGTGCCTTAGGTTCATGGGCAATGCAGATTTGCCCCTTGAACCATCCAAATTGGTGGTCAATGCCCACTCTTTATACCACTGCTTTCATAAAATGGGATGGAACGGCAAGCAACCATATCAATCCAGCCATCCCACACTCCGCATCATTTGGATCTGCTCTGGTGAGGGACAAGAAAACTGGAGTCCAAGATGGCAACAGTCCTACTCTTGGAGCTTGTTTTTTACAAGACTTTCTACCAGACATTGTGCCATGATGAAGATTTCTCCTGAGATTAGTGACAAGCGTCAAGAGTCATTTATTTGTCATTTTCACAGTTACACTGGGTACACTGGGCATTGAAATGCTTGTGACGAGGCTCAAATTTAAACACAGACAGTACGAACACTTATTGACATGAACAAACACATATTTGCACATAAGGCTGAGATGATGCTGTGATGTGATTATAAATGAGACAGTGACATACAATAACAGAGTAAAGTGATGTGCTATTATTACAATGGCAGAGTAAAAGTGGAGTGCTATTGAATTATTGGAATGGCAGAGTAAAAGTGACATGTGCTATTGATAGTTTTCCAATAGCAGCGTAAAACTGATGTGCTATTACAGAAGGCAAATCAGGTCTATGTGGAGAGCCAGACACTTCCTAACATCAGGGGTTTCCTGTTGTAGTCAGGTGTATGCATCTTCAACAGCATGATAAAGCAGTAGACTCCTCTAACTGAAAAAAAGAACTGTACTGAAAATGAACATGTTCGGGTATTTCTCAATCCAGCTTATATGTATACAACTCTGTGCATGTTTGTTTATCATGTAGCACTACAAGCACTTGATGATATACTGAATGAGGACGATGAGCTGTCTGCTAGAAATATTCAGAGTTTAAATATTGGTGAAAACACCCGCCGAGTATGTTTCTCATCTGTCTGTCTTTCTTGGGTAGCCTATTTAGGTGAACTCATTTATCAAGTGTGAGCAAGTCAAATGATTCGAACTCTTATTTGTTTATTGTTTATTTGTCTGCAGATCACCAGATCTCAACCCATTTGAGCTGGTTTGGTACACACTGGAGGAGTTTGTCAGATGCAAAGTCAAGCCAAGGAGTAAAGCTTCTACAGACTTTCTAGACAGATCACCTGACTAAAGCAGCCAGCAACAGATACAGATGGTACTCACCCAGAATAGTTTTGTGGCACCGCGGGTACCACTGCAGTTGCGGCAGTAATATGCATTTGCTGCACTTGACAGCTAAGTGGCACTATAACCACAGATTTTAATTTTCATAGTTCATTCTCACAAGTAACGGTCAACCACACTTTGCCAATGGGCAAGATTTGACTGTTGTAGTCAGTAGAGAATACAAAAAGATGATGCCAGCATGATTTAGCATATTGCTAGCATGATTTAGCATGTTGCTAGCATTATTTAGCACTTTGCTAGCATGAATTAGCATTTTAATGGCATGATTTAGCACATTGCTAACTTGATTTAGAATGTTGCTAGCATGATTTAGCATAATGCTAGAATAATTTAGAACGTTGCTAGCATGTTGCTAGCATGATGTAGCATTTTGCTAGCATGTTTTAGCATGTTGCTAGCATGATGCTATCATAATTTAGAACGTTGCTAGCATGTTGCTAGCATGCTTTATCATGTTGGTAGCATGATTTGGCTTTTTCCTAGCATGTTTTACCATGTTGCTACATGAATTAGCATGTTGCTACAGTGATTTAACACATTGCTAACATGTTTTAGCATGATGTTAGTATGATTCAGCAAGTTTTAGCATGTTGCTATCATGTTTTAGCACATTGCTAGCATGAGTTAGCATGTTGCTAGCTTGATGCTAGCATGATTTCGTATGTTGCTAGCATGTTTTAGCACATTGCTAGCATGATTTAGCATGTTGCTAGCATGGATTCCTATGTTGTTAACATGATTTAGCATGATGTTACCATGAGCTAGCATGTTTTCCCATGTTGCTAGCATGATTTAGCACATTGCCAGCATGTTTTAGCACGTTGCTAGCATTATTTAGCACATTGCTACCATGATTGAGCAAATTGCTAGCATGAATTAGCATGTGGCTAGCATGATTTAGCACATTGCTAACATGAATTAGCATCTTTTATCACACGGTTAACATGAATTAGCATGTTTTAGTATGTTGCTAGCATCATTTATCATGTGTTAGCATGTTTTAGGATGTAGCTACCATGATTTAGGATGTTGCTAGCATGTTTTAGCATGTTGCTAGCATTGTTTACCACATTATTAGCATGAATTACCATGTTGCTTTAATGATTTAGCATGATGCTAGCATGAATTACCATGTTGCTCGCATGTTTAGAATTTGCTGGCATATTTTTATGTTGTTCGGAATAGATCAGTGTAAAATATGTCGCTTCCTGTTGCCAGTAGGTGGCACTATGACTATAACTGAATATAAGCCCTTTTCACACAAATTGGAATCTACGTCACCATGAAGTAACGTTATTTCCGCCTTGGCATGAACTACGTTGTTCTATGCAGAGTAAACATGGAGAGATTCTTCACTACTACTCTCTCGACCCGGCCATGACTCAGGTTCGAGGATGTTAACCGAATTGTTGGATAGCACTCTACAACTAATGAATCAAGGCTGAGCTATAAATTCTTCGTTGAGGAATTTGTATACAATTATCAAGATAAGCTGACAACTAGCTGGCGCTAGCATTTGCAGCAGTATGGATGCTAACAATTTTGTATGTGTTCAGTCTCAAATGTTGTTGATTGCAAGGTGATAGTGAGAGCTAGGTGTTATCGATCGATGAGGAAAAATGACACAGACTTGAGGTTATATGTAATATATGGCTTCTGAGTTCATCAGATTAGCTATCATTGTTCTGATAGCAAGTCATTCCGTTTTAGTTAAAAGAACTGCGGTTGCAGTTTTTTCCTTTTGGATTTCCCTTTTCCTTTAGTTTCACAAGTTTTCTTTTTCTGTCTTGAAGTTATGACCTTTTTCTTTCCTTCTGCGGTTGCAGACTATCACTATATCTTGCTTTTACTGCAGTTTACAGTTTTCATTTAACATTTAGCTGACAGCACAGAATTACAATTCCCTAGCTAAACTGTTGTCTTTTCAAACAGATGACATATGAGTCAGATGATGATGTTTGTGTTTCTGCCTATATGTGTAGCTGTGCAGCTGGTAAAGGGTTGTGTAACTATGACAGCTTTTATGTATCAGACGGCCCACTATGTGCATCTTAATTTACAGTCTTAATCTACAGTCAGTTTACTCTGGCCTGCACAAGTGAGCCACAGAGATGGCATCGTCCAAGGACACAGGCGAGTATATTGTCTTTTTAACTGTCTGCATTTGGTAAGATCACCAGTAACACTTACAAATAAGTAAACAAACACTGTATATGCTAATATGAAAGCTTTGTGGACTAATAATAAACAAGAGGGTAAATTATTAAGTAGAAAGTTATAAATGGACATCAACCAAGATTAATAAAAACTGTTAACAATTATTGTTCATTGTTATTTCATGATGCTTAAATGCATTTTCTAATGTTATTGTATAGAACCTTTTTGCAAAGTGTTCCCAGAATACTTTTAACACCTTATTTGTTTGTGTTATACTAAGGGAGTCTGTCCAGAGACAGTGAGTGCACTTGTTGTCCTGAAACCAAAATCAATTGAGAAGACTGGTGTAAAGTCACAACTCTCTCTGTGTGTTATGTATGTTTACACAGCTACATCGTCATGTGTTCAACACTAATAGTTTGCATAAATTTCTTTAGGTCCCCTTCCAGATCCTCATGTTTTCGCTTCTGAAGCAAAATTCCGTCAGATCAATCCCCAGCCATTGCTGGCACACATAATAGAGGGCATATCAAAAATAGACGTGGTTAACTCGTAGTTTGTTCCCGTACCTTGTGGCAGTCCACTGTCACTACAGGTGTCCCCCCATGGCTGCAGATATTCCTGTTGTAAATTTCCTCCCACTGCCTGTGCATGATTAACAATTCAGCTGTAATTTTTAATTTGTGCCTGCACACCATCAAGCACTTCATCTGGAGTCTATAAAGGTTACCCATAGCTTAGCTTGTCAGATTGAAGGAGGCACAAGACTACAGTCAAAATGTACTGCTTGGGGACAAATTTGTCAAGCAAGGGTTACTGCAAGCAGGTTCAGGGAGATTTGTCATGTGGTTGGGGATTCAGCTAGTCAGTCATTAGCAGCAAGAATCATCAAGGGCACAAGGCAGACAAATTCTATGAAATGTGGCCTTGAACTTGAGCCTGATATTTTAAGGAGATATTCTGAGACAGCTAGAGTTAGTGTCCTACCTTGTGATTTTAATGTTAACCCAGAAGCATCACATCTAGGAGCCAGTCCAGATGGACGAGTGCACGATCCATCTGAAACTATTCCCATTCGGACTAGTAGAAGTAAAAAGCACCTCTGCTGACAGCATTGCTCTGGTTCCATTCATGAAAATCCAAAAAGGCCAAGTCAAACTCAAAGAGACCCAAAAGTACTATTGGCAGGTTCAAGGCCAGCTTGCAGTGACTGGTCTACAGTGCTGTGACTTTGTGACTGACACAAAATCAGATCTCACAATACAAAGGATTTGGCGAGATGATGCCTTTGTAGCGTTCATGAAAGACAAGCTAGACATGTACAGTGAGGGAAAGAAGTATTTGATCCCCTGCTGATTTTGTACGTTTGCCCACTGACAAAGAAATGATCAGTCTATAATTTTAATGGTAGGTTTATTTGAACAGTGAGAGACAGAATAACAACAAAAAAATCCAGAAAAACGCATGTCAAAAATTTTATAAATTGATTTGCATTTTAATGAGGGAAATAAATATTTGACCCCCTCTCAATCAGAAAGATTTCTGGCTCCCAGGTGTCTTTTATACTGGTAATGAGCTGAGATTAGGAGCACACTGTTAAAGGGAGTGCTCCTAATATCAGCTTGTTACCTGTATAAAAGACACCTGTCCACAGAAGCAATCAATCAATCAGATTCCAAACTCTCCACCATGGCCAAGACCAAAGAGCTCTCCAAGGATGTCAGGGACAAGATTGTAGACCTACACAAGTCTGGAATGGGCTACAAGACCATTGCCAAGCAGCTTGGTGAGAAGGTGACAACAGTTGGTGCGATTATTCGCAAATGGAAGAAACACAAAAGAACTGTCAATCTCCCTCGGCCTGGGGCTCCATGCAAGATCTCACCTCGTGGAGTTGCAGTGATCATGAGAACAGTGAGGAATCAGCCCAGAACTACACGGGAGGATCTTGTCAATGATCTCAAGGCAGCTGGGACTATAGTCACCAAGAAAACAATTGGTAACACACTACGCCGTGAAGGACTGAAATCCTGCAGCGCCCGCAAGGTCCCCCTGCTCAAGAAAGCACATATACATGCCCGTCTGAAGTTTGCCAATGAACATCTGAATGATTCAGAGGACAACTGGGTGAAAGTGTTGTGGTCAGATGAGACCAAAATGGAGCTCTTTGGCATCAACTCAACTCGCCGTGTTTGGAGGAGGAGGAATGCTGCCTATGACCCCAAGAACACCATCCCCACCGTCAAACATGGAGGTGGAAACGTTATGCTTTGGGGGAGTTTTTCTGCTAAGGGGACAGGACAACTTCACCGCATCAAAGGGACGATGGATGGGGCCATGTACCGTCAAATCTTGGGTGAGAACCTCCTTCCCTCAGCCAGGGCATTGAAAATGGGTCGTGGATGGGTATTCCAGCATGACAATGACCCAAAACACACGGCCAAGGCAACAAAGGAGTGGCTCAAGAAGAAGCACATTAAGGTCCAGGAGTGGCCTAGCCAGTCTCCAGACCTTAATCCCATAGAAAATCTGTGGAGGGAGCTGAAGGTTCGAGTTGCCAAACGTCAGCCTCGAAACCTTAATGACTTGGAGAAGATCTGCAAAGAGGAGTGGGACAAAATCCCTCCTGAGATGTGTGCAAACCTGGTGGCCAACTACAAGAAACGTCTGACCTCTGTGATTGCCAACAAGGGTTTTTCCACCGAGTACTAAGTCATGTTTTGCAGAGGGGACAAATACTTATTTCCCTCATTAAAATGCAAATCAATTATAACATTTTTGACATGCGTTTTTCTGGATTTTCTTGTTGTTATTCTGTCTCTCACTGTTCAAATAAATCTACCATTAAAATTATAGAATGATCATTTCTTTGTCAGTGGGCAAATGTACAAAATCAGCAGGGGATCAAATACTTTTTTCCCTCACTGTATTACTGTAATGTTTACATGGATGTACAGTGAGGGAAAAAAGTATTTGATCCCCTGCTGATTTTGTACGTTTGCCCACTGACAAAGAAATGATCCGTCTATAACTTTAATGATAGATTTATTTGAACAGTGAGAGACAGAATAACAACAAGAAAATCCAGTAAAACGCACGTCAAAAATGTTATAAATTGATTTGCATTTTAATGAGGGAAATAAGTATTTGACCCCTCTGCAAAACATGACTTAGTACTCGGTTTAAAAACCCTTGTTGGCAATCACAGAGGTCAGACGTTTCTTGTAGTTGGCCACCAGGTTTGCACACATCTCAGGAGGGATTTTGTCCCACTCCTCTTTGCAGATCTTCTCCAAATCATTAAGGTTTCGAGGCTGACGTTTGGTAACTCGAACCTTCAGCTCTCTCCACAGATTTTCTATGGGATTTAGGTCTGGAGACTGCCTAGGTCACTCCAGGACCTTAATGTGCTTCTTCTTGAGCCACTCCTTTGTTGCCTTGGCCGTGTGTTTTGGGTCATTGTCATGCTGGAATACCCATCCACGACCCATTTTCAATGCCCTGTCTGAGGGAAGGAGGTTTTCACCCAAGATTTGACGGTACATGGCCCCGTCCATCGTCCCTTTGATGCGGTGAAGTTGTCCTGTCCCCTTAGCAGAAAAAAAACCCCAAAGCATAACGTTTCCACCTCCATGTTTGACGGTGGGGATGGTGTTCCAGGGGTCATAGGCAGCATTCCTCCTCCTCCAAACACAGCGAGTTGAGTTGATGCCAAAGAGCTCCATTTTGGTCTCATCTGACCTCAACACTTTCACCCAGTTGTCCTCTGAATCATTCAGATGTTCATTGGTAAACTTCAGACGGGCATGTATATGTGCTTTCTTGAGCAGCGGACCTTGCGGGCGCTGCAGGATTTCAGTCCTTCACAGCGTAGTGTGTTACCAATTGTTTTCTTGGTGACTATGGTCCCAGCTGCCTTGAGATCATTGACAAGATCCTCCCGTGTAGTTCTGGGCTGATTCCTCACTGTTCTCATGATCAATGCAACTCCACGAGGTGAGATCTTGCATGGAGCCCCAGGCCGAGGGAGATTGACAGTTCTTTTGTGCTTCCTCCATTTGCGAATAATCGCACCAACTGTTGTCCCCTTCTCACCAAGCTGCTTGGCAATGGTCTTGTAGCCCATTCCAGACTTGTGTAGGTCTACAGTCTTGTCCCTGACATCCTTGGAGAGCTCTTTGGTCTTGGCCACGGTGGAGAGTTTGGAATCTGATTGCTCGATTGCTTCTGTGGACAGGTGTCTTTTATACAGGTAACAAACTGATATTAGGAGCACTCCCTTTAAGAGTGTGCTCCTAATCTCAGCTCGGTACCTGTATAAAAGACACCTGGGAGCCAGAAATCTTTCTGATTGAGAGGGGGTCAAATACTTTTTTCCCTCATTAAAATGCAAATTAATTTATAAAATTTTTGACATGCGTTTTTCTGGATTTTTTTGTTGTTACTCTGTCTCTCACTGTTCAAATACAACTACCATTAAAATTATAGAATGATCATTTCTTTGTCAGTGGGCAAACGTACAAAATCAGCAGGGGATCAAATACTTTTTTCCCTCACTGTATATCTGTCAGTGGTATGAATTAAGTTTCTGTTCATACTGCAGTACATGAACATTTGATGTATTATTTTTATTACTGTATTAAATGTATTGTATTAATTTCTATTAAACATATAAATATGTAAATATAGAAAAAAACAAGGTGAATGTATAATTAGATTTTGTAATATAGATGTTAGATATATTGTATTAGCTAGATTATTCATATGTACAAATGTTTACAAAATCTATATATTTACATTGAATACATTGTAGTATATTTTACAAATGTACTCCCAGTGGATGCTTGTAGTGCAGATGTACAATTTCAAGTTTCAGTTTTGTGAAATAACAACTGGACACCAGAAGTGAGGTCTGTCACAATTATTTTTTTCATGAATTATTAATAAAATGACATTTCATTGCCAACTATTTCATTGTGCCTGTCAAATGATTTTCAGGAAACTTAATGTACTACTAAAAGAACAAGTAACAATAAAGAAAATAAATTTATTTAAAGAAACTATCAAGTTAAATACTACTAAAACACTACTATTGTAAAAATCAATCACAATGTCACTCTAATAATCTAAACTACTGAAAAACATTCACTGCTTAAACATTGGTCCCTGGTAATTAACCATAAAACAACAATTATGCCAGATCTGATTAATGCTTCCTGACAAGGTGAGTGGCATTACAGAATCCCAGCAGTGAAATGCTGACTTCAGACATGTGTGCTACCTCTCTGAACTTTTTAGCACTTATATGTTGTTAGGAGAGTATCACAATGTAAAACGTAATATCCTGTTGGCAGCAGGTGGCAGTATGACTATAACTGAATGTTGACATGTAGATGTCTTCAGGCCAGAATTACTATAAAACATATGATGTTTTGTGCAGACAAACATTGTATGCTTGTATTATAACAACTTCCTGTTTAATATCAGTAACGGCATGCTTTAGCACTTAGCTAAGTGTTGCTAGCGTGTTGCTACCATGTTTAGCAACGAGCGGTACTCGGGCCCTAATAATAATAATAATAATAATAATAATAATAATAATAAACGGAGCAGATCCAATAGGGCTTCACAGCTGCGGTGCTTGGGCACTAATTAGAACACAATAACTATGAATCAATCCCCTCAGAGTTGACCTCAGAAAACCCTCATGGGGGTCCAAAAGGGCAAAAATGCTGTGGGCCCCACATGGGCTAACCCACAGATGGTTCAGTGCTTGGCCTCCCAGTTAAAAGTGTTCAGATGCATTTTGAAAGCAGAATGGCAGAATCTAGCTAATGACTTATGTGGTCTGTGTAAGTAGGAAGCTTTTATTCTTACAGTTTGCCATGAGACTGAGCACTGCAATGTGTATGAGGAGAGTGGACGTGCCTCAGGTGGCCTGTTCCGAATATCCAAATGTGGCAGTATCCATATGCCTCTTATTATTGTTTGCACAGGGCTGATGAGACCTGGGGTGCCTTATGCCTGCTCTACTTTGTTCTGCTTGTTTCTAGACTCTGGAACCTGTGCTCTTATCTCTAGGGCTTCTTTGGCCGCAAAGAGTGACTCTGGTATATTGGGCAGGTTCCAAGAGTTGTCTTGCATGCATATAGCATCGCCAACTGTGCTAAACATTCCTTGATCCAGCCAAGAGACAGATTGGTGTAGAGCCACCCTGCATCCTGGCCCAAGTACCAGAAGTGCAGTTTCAATTGCTGCTGACTGGAGTGACCAATCCAGTGTGAGCATGTGACAGTGTTGAAAGTTGTCTGTCACTTGTCAGAATCTTGTCTGTGTGCCTGCACTCAGTGCTTGGGCAGTGTACACCTGAGCATAGGTCTTCACTTGGTGAAACAACAAGGCAACAAAATCATCATCATTCCTGTCCATGGGTGTATGTTAGCAGTACTAACTTCAGTGCACCCTTCAAAACAACAGTATAGACATCAAAAAGGTTTGCAAACAAAATTTAATAGAATGATAGATTGCATTATAATATTTCTTTGAAAGACAGGAAAAATGCATGCTTTACACTGAAGGCATTATAATGAAGAATGAAACTATCACTTGCTTAACCCCTGAAAAAAATACGTACTACATTGTAAGATTGGTTTGTTATTCTATATAGGTGTGTTATGGACATTACATTTATGTTTAACTGCCAATTTCAGTACAACAGAAGTTGATGAAGAAATGAGCATTTTAAAAAAAGATATTAGCACCTCAAGTCCTAGCGAAATAATCAAAAGTAACAATGTGTGTTACCATCACCGAACAGTAGTTGCGCTAGAAACCATTCGAAAGAGGTCAAGGGTCATAAGGAAGTACGATTGGGGAAGTTCCGGTAATAGACATTGCAAAGGCAGAGTGATGATGAGTGCTGCAGTGAAACAGCCGTCTAAAATACCTACCAAAAGTTCATCTGGGCCTGGCGGGGGAAATGTTCCGAGTGGTCCCGCTCTTCCTTTGGCATCCCCACTCATGGGCAAAAAGAAGAAGCCATTTCTTGGAATGCCAGCGCCTCTCGGCTATGTTCCCGGTCTGGGCAGAGGGTAAGGATATAACAAGATAGCCTTATGCTGCGTTCGTGACGAATTTGTCGCTTGTAATGCGCCGCTTTCAGCTGGTAAAAGCCACCGAAAACGCTTTAAAAAACTAGAAAATTCAAGTCGTCAACTCTGGGGTAGTGTTTCAAGTACCAATTCCTTACCTGTTTACGGAGTGACATTAAATCAACATGGCGGGGCACACTCTGAACAGTGTAACGTTCCCCTATTGTACTTTTAAATTAGGTTATCAGTATTGGCTCTAGATAATTTAATATACAGATCCAATACTTTATTTTTTAAAAATCTACAACAACGACTATACTAGCTGCTGTTTTGAGAAGGTAAGCATCAATAATTGAGTTATGACTAACGTTAGACGGCTAGCTTGTTGCTAAGCTAATCACTATTGTGAGGTGGTTGGCTTGTAACTGCAAACCTGCGGTTGAATTATTATTATTATTATTTTGTTTGTTTGTTTGTTTTTAACTTTACGTACAACTTTACCACTCTAACAGAGCGAACAAAAGACACGCTTTCGTGGAGGCGTCAGAAACAAGTACAGAAACAATGGTTATGGTTAAATAAATAATAAAATAAATCCAGAGACAAAAATTTGAGGTTATACGTTGAGCAATTTTTGACATTTAAAGGATTTTGTTTTTTTTCTGACCATCATTGATATAACAAGAATTATAGTCTCCAAAATAAGATTATTTTGCATATAAAGTAGATTTTTTTTTTTTTTTTACCAAGGATAATAAATAATCTACTGAATCTGAGAGTTTGTGTTGTAATACAAAAAAAAAAAATATTGAAAGTGTGTGTATTCTGGGTTTTTTCTCTGAGCGATAATTATATAACTCGTTCCGAAACATTCGAACATAAACAAGTTCACAAAAAACATGTTCAATAAGTCACAAAAAGCATTTTTTTGTGTTTGTGTGAGGGTGCTTTATCTGTTTTGGTTAGTTAAGAAGAAAGGGAAGTACTTGTTTGTTTATCTGTATTTTATTTGTGGAGGTAAGGTAGCTTCTTCATGTACAGTTATTTGGTTTTATTTTGGTGTTTGTCTACCTTAATATATTTCCAGTGACTTTGTTTTATCCACTTTACAATATATCTAGGGCTGCAACCAACGATTATTTTCATAATCGATTACTTGGCTGATTACTTTTTCAATTAATCAGATGGGGGCGACTTTCAGTACAATTCTTTCGTTTATTTAAAATTAAATCCACAAACTGAGTGTTACAAATATAAACTTCAGACTAAAACTTTACACAACTGTTTGTCCAATTATATAAGACTGAAAAGAACCCAATACACACACACACCAGAATATATATTATTCATTTAGCACTGTAGTTTAACTCAGTGCTTTTATTGCATCATAAAAAGTAATGCATAAATTCTACTTTTTATATATATATATATATATATATATATATATATATATATATATATATATATATATATATACACACACACACACATGTATATGGATGCACATGAAGCACAGAATTAAATTGCAGTCCTAAATTAATAATAGAAACTTTCACTGCCCCTTATAGCTTCTGTTACTCACTTCTTTTTGACACTGTTTTATTTCTGTTTACTTTATAATGTGTACATGTATGTGTCTGTGTATATTTAATAGTATTTATGCATTGTGTTTTTATGGATGCACAAAAAGCACTGAATTAAACTACAGTCCTAAATTAATAATAAAAACTCCCTATCACTTCACCTTATGGTTTCTGTTCGACTCGCTGCTTTTAGACATATTGTTTTACTTTTGATCATAGTGTTATAATTAGACATTACAGATCTTACTTGCGCTTCCACTGCAAGTGAGGAGCAATGTGCCCTCGTTACTAATAGATCACTTCCGTTATAATAAACGACAGCAGTTGCACTGCAAGCGTGCAAATACAGCATATAATGACTAACTTAAATTAACCCAATCCTCTTAAGCAACTTGCACCAGTTTCTCCAACCCCTTACATTTTGTGGAGCATTTTGGATACAAGCATAAGTTTGTAAGTTTGCATCACTGTCATGCTTCACTGCTACACAAACTCCGCTTTGTAAAGTTTTATCTTCTCTGCGGTGTGTAAAAAATGCCCCCCTGCCTTAGAGGACTTGGAGGTTGCACACTTTATTCCTCAGTCACTTGATGATTATGCCTCCGTCTGATGGTGACTCAGGTCACGTTGGGAATAAAAGGTAACGTTGGCATAAACAGTAAACTGAAAAAAGTCTTTGTTCGTGACTCTGGGTATCTGCTAATGCTAGCGGTGTCACATTAAATGTGTATGTTGTCATGTACCTCTGATTAGGAAGCGGCTTATACTTCCGGTTAATAAAAAACTAATGTGTTCCATTTGAGATATCACCTTTCTAAAATTCATACACTAGACCAGTGGTTCTCAACCTTTTGTGAGCTCTGGACCCCTAGTATATCTCAAACAATCCACAAGGATTGTGAACAATTATAGCTATATATTTAAGTAATTTCTATACATGTTGCTTTATTTTATTAATATTTAACTTTAATAATATTAACATTGGACATTTAAAATTGAATCAAAACATTTCAAGATTTTTTTTTTTTTTTTTTTACATATTATTGTTGGTGTGACATTTAATTTGACTCGATAAATTATCTTTTGTTTATTTTATCCATCAATGCGACACTTGAACTTCTACAACTCATAGATTTTTGCAAATTATCATTTCATTTGTAAATAAATTTAAAATAAAATCCATTGTGATATTTGTGAATGCACGCAAATAACCAAATTGGTCTCATTTGGATATATTTTGATCCATTTAACAAAAAAAAAAATCTATATTTAAACATTTTTAAAACTTTCCCATGGACCCACTGCAATTACACCACTGACCACTAGGGGTACCCCGCACTAGACCACTAGACGGTAGTGTAAGTGCCTAGTGTAAGTGCATAGTATGTAATTTGGGACACACCTTTGGTATTTACTCTCCCATGTGTGTTTTCAGAAAAGAAGTAACATAATGAGTAAATGTACACATTTTGCTTTTCTAGGGTGTATTGCGATATTTCCTAAGTTATACCGAAATGGCCTGTAGTACATTACTGTTCAACTGTTTCACACTATCAAGGATTCACAATAGATCCGTAGAGTAGCCATCTGAAGGGTAGTTACCATAGACTGTCGCATATACGTGCACTCCGTATTCTAACGTGGCTGGCTTGACTGCAGTCTGAAAGATTGAGTTAAATCAATGGCTGTGTGCTGTGATTGATGTAAATCATACCTGTGACAAATCAATTCAAGCATGCCATATGGTGTTCTGGCAGTGGCATAATCAAAAATTGATTTCGCCGGGATGAGGTAATATACAAAATAAAGTCACAATTGGTTTCCTGATTTGTATTTTTTGAATACCAATTAATTTGGTGATTGTGATGTGCCCATGCCTTTCAGGTGGATATCTGATAGCAGTAACAGTGATGATTAACAAAATATATTATTTAGCCTAATCATTTAAGTTGCAGTCAACCATCAAACAATCTTTCCATATTAATAATATTAGCATGAAATTTGACACTGCAACAAGATATGTTAATAATAGGGGAAAATTACAAGTTCAATCCGTACAAGGTTTTGTAGAGTTTTTTTTTTTTTTTTTTTTGCGGCCAGAAATGCTTGATTTTGCTGCGGCTTTTTTCAAAATGTGCTGTGGAATTTGCTGGTTTTTTTTGTGTTTTTTTGCAGAAAAGTACTTGCATTGGCGAAATCACAGTTGCACGAAATAGTTTTGCATGGTCTTTCGCAGTGATGTTTGTTGGTAAAACCTTTAAGCTGTACTCATGTTCAATGCACATGAAACAAAGAGCGCTTTGGCTGAATTTGCATTGTGATGGCACATGCTGCTTTGTGATGATGTCTTGGCCCAAATTTGTGGAAAATCTGCCGCAATTTAGAAAAATTGCAAGATCCTCCGACTATTGCGGAGTTTCCTTGAATTTGCGATGATTTCTGCGATTGCAAAATCCTGGAGGGACTACCTTATATTATAAATTCAGATCTACAGTGCTGTCAAATTATTTGCCTCCATCCTGATTTCTTCTGTTTTTGTGTATCTCGTCCTTAATTATTTCAGAAATTAAAACAAATTCTAAGATAAAACAAAAGCAACCTCAGTAAACACAAAATAAAGTTTTTAAATGATAGTTATTTATTGAAGCAAAAAGTTCAAGTCCAGTACCAAATGGGCCTGTGTGAAAATGTATTTGCCCTGTAGTTACTAATTCCTCAAATATTTGAAACTGCATTCATTATGGGTTTCAGCTGGACAAGACGCAAGAAGGCTGAATACTGCCAGCCCTATTCAATCAAATCAACACTTTTATATAGAACTTTTTCAACAGCATGAGTTTGATTAGAAGGTCTTACCCAGTAACACCCTTTGCCAAAATTGAAAGAAATTCCAGAAATGATGAGGAAGAAGGTGATTTTAAAGAAGCTATTTTAAAGGCTCTGGGATTCCAAAGAACCACAGTGAGAAATGGAAAAACACTTTGCACAGCAGAGAACTTTTGCAGAAGTGGCCGGCTTTCCAAAATTCCTCCAAGAGCACAGCAATGACTCCTCCAGCAAGTCATAAGAGAGCCAAGGACAACATCAAAGGACCTACAAGCCTCAATAAAGATTACTGTTCATGACGCCACTATCAAAAACGATCCATGGAAGTATGGCAAGGCTAAGACCACTGATAACCCAGAAGAACATTAAGGCTTTGCAGTGCGCAACCGTTTTACAGCAAACAAGTGAGCATGGCTGCGTCCGAAAAGCGTATTTGCCTACTATATAGTAGGCGAAATACGTGCATCTCGACTACTATATAGACGGTAAGTACGTGGTTTGGGACGCAGCCTACGGTTTCAAGCAGTCATCTATTTGCACGTACAGCATGACAAAGAATTAACCGCACTTGAAGCGTTTGTAAAAATTAAAAATAAAAACACCCAAAACTGTATATGGTACCATAACGAAGGCGAACTGTATGTTGACAGGTGAAACACTAAAGAGACCTTTCTTCTGACTCCAGAAGAAACACCAGAAGAAAGATGCCTAGGGTGCCTGCTCACCTCCATGATGATGCCATAGGCCTGCTGCAGGGAGGCATGAGTACTGCAGATGTAGCCAGAGCCATAAACTGCAATGTCCGCCGCATAAGACAGGAAGGACAGCTGATTGTCCTTACAGTGGCAAACCATGAAAGGATGCATTGCATCAAAGGATGAGATGCTCTGTAGTAGGCTACTTAAAGCAGCTGGTGGCCTCACCAGATACTGACTGTTACGTTTGATATTGACACCTGGTTTGTTCAGGAACTCATTATTCCATTTCTGCTCGTCTAATGTCTGTGAAAGTTGTTCAGCCTCCATTTTTCCAAACTCATCGGACCCCCGGTATTCCCGTTGCGGACGATGAAAATTCCCAAAAACTCCCATTCACTTACATTGAGGGAATGTTCAGAGCCTGGTGTTACGACCCAGTCTAGGTTAAGCTGTGCAGAGTAACTATCTTGTGATTCAAAGGAAATGATTTTTAAATAAGGGAAGCCAGGAACGACAAACACCAGCAGGTTTCAATAAAAGTTGTGGTATACTGTAAAATAGGCAAGTGTATATATAACTGTACATCGAACCAACACAAGGCGTATCTTCAGTGTGAGCCAAGGCCAAAATAACAAACAAAAGATTGCTTTGGTTAGGGAGCTTGTGTACTTCCCTAATCCAAAAAACAAAGACAAAAGTACTCCACTCCCAAAAGAAATGGCAGGCACACCCCTACTGCCGGTAAACCGAGTGAAACATGTATGCAGCGGTGAATATAGTGCACATAAACAGGTACAGGGATAACCAAACTCCGTCAGAACCAGAACAAAAGATACTATAGACACAAGGGCAAGCAGCATGAACCAACCACCAAATCACATGTAAACACCTCCATCATCCTCCCCTCTCTCTTCGCCGCTTCCTCTTTAAATATGGCAATATGTCATCATGGGAGGTGGGTGCAAGGCAGGCTGGAAACTCTGGGAGGGAGTTCGGACCTGCACACATGGCACAATGCACACAAGAAAAGGCTTCCCATCCCAAAGTTTAGCGGATTGTAACACTGGCTTCAACTGTCAACTCATACATGCATACTAAGTGTTGGCACCCTATCAAGAGTTTTACCTCTACAAACACCACTCTCATTTTCTTCAGGAAATGTAAATGTCTGGTTATTATTGTTTGTGAAATAGCCTTTGTGATAGTCAGTTTTAACCAAGTTCATATTCTTCTACTGCTGGAAAAAATCTATAGCGCATAAGCTACCGCATAAAGTGGACACCATGAAAATGCTGGTTTAAAGAAGTGTTTGCTTAGAAACAAGCTTGACCAATCAGAATTCGATTTGACTTTACCTTAGGCAGCAGAGGGGGTATTTTTCATTTTCTAAACAGCAATGTTTCTCAAGTCTCTAACACAGGTTATGAAATGGGTGAGGTAATTTATCCCTACCTGGAGAGATGACTTTGACAGGTCATGTTCACAGCTCTGTACACTTGTAAAACGCTGTAGGTAGCTATATTGCTACCCAGCATAAGCTTACGTTTCTGCCACAGATAATCACGTTTATTGCATATGTACTATTAAGTTCGTAATTTTAGACAACATAGAAACAGAAACTTTGACATGTTGCTTGAGCATGTAACTCTTAGTGAATTTAAAGCAACTTGTTATACAACTAGAAAAGTAGTTTTCTATTTTTATATTGTGATTTTTATATTGTGATTTTTATATTGTGATTTTTATATTGTGATTTTAAGAAAGTGATTGCCTTCAGGCATGGTGCACTTCTGTCCCATGACACAAGCAAACACCATCACAACATGAAGGCAAACATGATGTTGAAAAATTAAGTTTATGCATTTGCTTCTTTTCACTGAACACTGATGAGGGTATATTTTTTCTAAATAATTAAACCACAGTTGAAACAAATGTCCTTTTTTTTTCTCCTGGCATTTAGCTTTTTTACTTGGACAAGTGAATGTCAATTCATAAGTTTTACACTAATTTAACTAGTTTATCTTGTAAATATTGCAACTAAATTATAAGTATTAAGATATATTTGATTATTTGCATTCTTATCTGATTTTATTTTTATTTATAGGTTCAGCCAGTTAGATTTAAGTGTAATTTAGCTAGTTAGCAGCTTAACTGCTTTTAACTCAACATGGTAGATACTACTAATTTTATTTACCTGATTTTGGAAAAGAGTCTTGATGTCCTTACTTATGAGGAGAGCCTGAGAATTAAAGAATTAAACAGGAAGACCAACAGATAAAATGGAACACACAAATATAGATATCGACTCGCTGTCCACTTTAGCCATGATATTACCTCCACCGTGCTTGATTGATAAGCTTGTATGTTTTAGATCCTGAGCAGATCCTTTCTTTCTACACTCTTTGGCCTTTCAATCACATTAGTAGAGGCTAATCTTGGTTCTAGAACTTATGTGGTTCATCTGTGTTTTCTCTGCGAATTCCAAGCTGCCCTTCCAATTTTTGCTGCTAAGTGGTTTGCATCTTGTGGTATGGCCTCTATATATTTTTGCATTCAAAGGCTTCTTCAGATGGTGGATTGTGATACCTTCACTCCTGCACTGTGGAGATTGTTGATGCCACTGACTGTTGTTTTGGGGGGGGTTCTTCACAACTCTGTTAGTATACCAGTGGGATCTTTCTCTTTCAGGACATTTCAAATTTGTTGTCTTGGGTATGCTCAGTGTTTGTTTGTGCAATGGCTCTGTTCTATTTTCCCTCTTTTCTCAGCTTCAAAATGGCTTTTTCTCCTACAGACAGCTCTCTGGTTTTTGTCATAAAATCTAGCCTGTACCTATAATTGGCTTCTCCAAGGTGCCCAGGCTAGTGATTTTGTCTGCCCCTCTCTGTCTACTCGGTGTATTCATTTTCGTGGTGGTGGGGTGTTTTTGTTGGTTTTTTTTAGTTTTTTTCCTCCCTCCCCAAATGGTCTTCACTTGCCATCTTCCTGTAGCCTGCCACCATAGTTGTTTAAACATTATTCTTCCAAGCGCATTTCAGAATCGTGCAGCCTGAATGGTTGTTTTATGGTGGCTTTACCCTAATCACGCGTGCTGCATGGTCAGACTTTCTGTTGGCTATTAATGTAATAATAAACAGTAAGTAAATTAGAAATGAATGTTCAGTAAATTTGGATATACTAAAGCCATAATGTTTGCATCATGGATATTTAAAAAAATAAATCTGCACTCTTTACTTTTACTTCAGTGTTACCAAGGAAAACTTTATCATCCGGCACTATGACTTACTTTTGTTAAATGTCCAGTAGTCTACGGCAGTTGCAAGTTTGTTTGGTGTCTCCTTTAGTGCCACAGGTTTCACCACACGATCTGACATTGGTCCTGCTCGAGATGCGAATGATCCAGTGGATGACCGCCATGCACCGCCGGGGAAGAGGACAGTGGGTGATCAAATGAAGAAGAGTAGCCAGGATGACGATGACGAGGACTTGAACGACACCAACTATGATGAGGTAGCTGCTAGCTGCTCTTGCCTATTTCTGCAAACAAATTAACAGCACACGGACTGTTTAAACCAATTTCATTAGGGCCATTTTCACTGACCAGCTTCAGTCATAAGTTAATTAGATGTAAATCATAATGTAAACTGTAAAATCATTAAGCAGTCATATATCCACTGATCACTTTATTAGGAAAACTATACTAATGCCTTCAAACCAGCCTTAACTGTTTTTTGGAAACATTCCTTTGAGATTCTGGTCCATGTTGCATCATGCAGTTCTTGCAAAATTTTTCAGTTGCACTTTCATGCTGCTAATCTCTTGTTCTACCACATCTCAAAGGTGTCCTATTGGGATCAGATCTGGGTACTCGGAAAGCCCCTGAAAACGCTGAATTTATTGTCATATACATATGTGTGTGTGTATGTGTATATATATATATATATATATATATATATATATATATATATATATATATATATATATATATATATATATATATATATATATGTATATATATATATATATATATATGCAGATGTATGTGTGTATATGTGTGTGTATATATATATATATATATATATATATACACACAGATGTGTGTGTATATATATATATATATATATATATATATATATATATATATATATATATATATATATATATATATATATACACACACACAGATGTGTGTGTGTGTGTATATATATATATATATATACACACACAGATGTGTGTGTGTATATATATATATATATATATATATATATATATATATATAATGTATGTTTATATGTGTGTTTTTTATATGTATGTGTGTGTATATATATATATATATATATATATATATATATATATATATATATATATATATATATATATATATATATATATATATATTACATAGTACACACATTTATTTATTTATCTATTTATTTATTTATTTATACTTACACATACAGGTGTGTGTGTGCGCGTACATGTACACACATTGTATGTAAATAATAGCTGCAACATGTGTACTTGGATTTGTTCAGGATAAAAACTTGACACTTTTAATATTTTTATGTGCTGTAGTTTAATGGGTATGCTGGTAGCCTGTTCTCAAGTGGGCCTTATGAGAAGGATGATGAAGAAGCAGATGCCATTTATGCAGCACTGGACAAGCGGATGGATGAGAGACGGAAGGAAAGAAGGTTGGCGCTTTCTTTTTTTTTTTTCTTTTTGTTTTTAAGACGGTAGACTAGAGTTAAACTGCCTTGCAATACTGTACGCCAGGTATATGTGTCATTGTCAGCATTGGTTTCTGTTTAAAAGGTGCATGATGGTATTTCGCTGTTACTGTTCACGATGATGTATTTTTTTTATAGTTACTTGGGTTGGTTTTCATTTAAACATTTTACATACTTTTTTTTTTTTTTTTTTTTAATTTCTCTTGCATAGAGAGTTGAGAGAAAAGGAGGAGATAGAGAAGTATCGTATGGAGCGGCCCAAGATCCAACAGCAGTTCTCAGATCTGAAGGTAAACTTTGTTCCCTGTACTTTCTTGTGGTCATGTTTTATTATATATATCAGTGGTTCTCAACCAGGGGGAGAAATTGGAAGGGGGGTGCAAATTGTTTTCAAGAAAGAAAAAAAAAGACATTTGGGTACTCTATTGTGTATTTTATTGATGTTCAAATAGAATGTGCATTAATGGAAAAACCCTGCGTTCCCTCTCCCTCTATTTCCTTTTTGCTGGGGAGAGGTGGAGCTTAGCCTGCCTTTTATCTAGCTGTCAGTGCAGACCAGTGTTGCCATCTTAGCGATGTTTAAAATTTAATTTATTTATTTACTTATTCTGCCCCACAAAAAACGCCTAGAGACAAATCTAGTGACTTATTGGACAAAACTTTCCAAATGTTGCCAGTACTGTCCTGCAAGCACGAGGTCTTACTTTACCGCTGCACTCGCACCTCTCTCTGTCCGCTCTGTTCAGTGAGTGGTTGAGAGCCAGGGCAGCACATCCCGTTGAAGGCACAGCAGCTGACATAGACCTAACTGTAAAAAGAAGCAAGCGCGTGTGGCCCACTGATTGATTTAACAATGTCGTGGCTAACGAGATGCGCCCTTCATCCCAATTTACGTAATTCATATGTAAATGTTTTTAGAATGCAAGACTAATGGAATGCAACCTGTTTTACATGTAAAATAGTACACATTATTACAGCCTAGTTCTCTTGTTCAAAGTAGTTATAGAGTTCAGAAACATTTTTGATAATTCATGTTCCGTACCTGTCCATTATATAGTTTTATAAAAGTTATTTTAAAAAATCATAAAGGTTATGAAAAGTAATTTTAAAAAGTACAAAAACTCACAATAAAAAAAAAACTATCAAAAATAGATTATAGATCAAGTTATATATAGATAGATTTTATATAGAATAGATAATCATTTATACCTGGTCTCCACCGTTGGGGGTGGGGGGGCCTTAGTTACAAAAGTTTGAGAACCTTTGATATATCATTGAGGTATATTGTGTGTGATAAAGTAACATGCAATGGATATAAAAAGCCAATCGACCCCTGCTACAATGTCAGGTATTGTGATGTAAAAAATGAAACCAAGCTTAATTATGTTAGAACATTTTCCACCCTCCATGTGAAATTACAACTGCGCCATGCGAGTGGCAGTCTGTTGCCGCAGCTTGTGTTGTACTTATGTATTTTTGAAAACATTGAACCTTTTTGTAATTCCAAAAAGTATAATAATCCCTTAATTCCAAAAGGTGTATTTGGTTTTTGTTTAAAAAAACAAAAAACCAACAACAACAAAAAAACACCCACATCACCAAAAGAACACCATACATATGGAGCAGTATGGTGGTGGCAGCAACATGCTTTAGGGCTGTTTTTCTTCAGCCAGAACTCTGACTTTTTTCAAGGTAGAGGGAATCATGAATAGCTACAAATACCAGTTGATTTTAGTGCAAAACCTTTAGGTGTCTGCTAGTAAGCTGAAAAGGAATTCGACTTTTTAGCATGACAATGACACAAGGTATACATCCAGATCAACAAAGGAATGGCTTAACCAAAGTTGTCATAAAGTCAAGAGTTGCTACAACAAAGTATTAGGTTACGGGTGTGCACGCGTATGCAACTAGGTTATTGACCAGGTTTCCCCCTTAAAAATGTGTTTCACATTAATTTTTATATGTTGTAATTTCACATTGAGGGTGTGAGAAGTTCATGATATGGTTTATCTTGGTTTAATTTTTTTTACATCACAAAAACCTGCCCTTTTAACAAGGGTTTGTAGACTTTTTATATCCATTGTATGCATGAAGACAATTAATTCTTATAGATTTCCCATTCTTGGTTTGTGTAGAGAAAGCTAGCTGAGGTGACGGAAGAAGAGTGGTTGAGTATTCCAGATGTGGG